>NC_136063.1:1497626212-1497736212 GCF_964261635.1 Lissotriton helveticus | reverse complement strand
AATCCAATGCAGTTAACTGCTTCAAAGCGCCGCTCAACAGCGTGTTCCAAAAGAAATCAATCACAATTCACTCACCTGGTGCACGCAGGTACAATTGCGTATTCTCCACTGGCAACTCCTGAAGACCAACACGGTCAGCTCCTGGGTTACGCCCGTAGGACTCCGGCGAAGGGTCACTAGCAGCTGGGGCTCCCTGATCATGAGAGCGGAGTAAGTCAGAATCTCTGGTCAGTCCTCCCACTCCACTAGAACTCCCCTTTTCTTTGTCCTTTCTATCCAGTTATGGGAGGACGACCTCAATGCGGAGTCCCACCAGAGTCGCCAACTGACATACCATAAAAAATAACATAAGGAGCTGTACCTACCAATAGCCCCAATACCAATTAACAAATAAAAAGTCAGTTGGCAGTGAAGAAAGTTCAATCGTTTATTATGCAAAATACTCTATAGAGGAGACTCTCCCATCCTTACCCCTCAGGTGCGTGGAGAAGACTGCTGGCTTACACTCAAAACAGCACATATATAATTTCAGGATGGTACATGAAGTCGCCGTACATGGAAAAACACTACTTACTCTCTCGGTCCTCGAGGAAGGACCATATATGGCACACATGATTAGTTCAAAGCTCTGCTTAGTTATAATTGGGGAGGTCAGGAGGGGTGACTCCCTTTCTTCCCGGTGTCCGGGAGTACAGGCACGGCGCCTTCAGGAATGCGCTTATCGCACCCGAAGCCGGATGCGACCTTGAGTCCCAGGACAGAGAAAGAATAGTGTGCATTCAGCTGCTCTCAGTAACTCGATTCAGAAAAGGGGGTGGTGATGAACAGAGTGTCTGAATTAAGCAGACCACTCTTACCCAGTCCAAAGATCAGGGCTTGATCCATCACCGTTATTTAGCTCACTGCCCCATCCCAGCTCAGAACCTGGCTATATGCAAATTAGTCTGTCCCTGGCCCAGTGCATCATGGGAACAGGGCATACCAAACTACCAAGCCAATTCTTCACCAGAAAGGAGACAAGCTACCGGGGACCGGTTTCTGGCATTTCAGCCTCGTCGGCCCGGCTTGCTTGAATCCTGATGGAGCAGTGAGCAAGGGACTCATGTCTGAGTATACCCTGCCACACCTATAGTGGCCAAAAACGATTCAGAAAAGGGGGTGGTGATGAACAGAGTGTCTGAATTAAGCAGACCACTCTTACCCAGTCCAAAGATCAGGGCTTGATCCATCACCGTTATTTAGCTCACTGCCCCATCCCAGCTCAGAACCTGGCTATATGCAAATTAGTCTGTCCCTGGCCCAGTGCATCATGGGAACAGGGCAGACCAAACTACCAAGCCAATTCTTCACCAGAAAGGAGACAAGCTACCGGGGACCGGTTTCTGGCATTTCAGCCTCGTCGGCCCGGCTTGCTTGAATCCTGATGGAGCAGTGAGCAAGGGACTCATGTCTGAGTATACCCTGCCACACCTATAGTGGCCAAAAACGATTCAGAAAAGGGGGTGGTGATGAACAGAGTGTCTGAATTAAGCAGACCACTCTTACCCAGTCCAAAGATCAGGGCTTGATCCATCACCGTTATTTAGCTCACTGCCCCATCCCAGCTCAGAACCTGGCTATATGCAAATTAGTCTGTCCCTGGCCCAGTGCATCATGGGAACAGGGCAGACCAAACTACCGAGCCAATTCTTCACCAGAAAGGAGACAAGCTACCGGGGACCGGTTTCTGGCATTTCAGCCTCGTCGGCCCGGCTTGCTTGAATCCTGATGGAGCAGTGAGCAAAGGACTCATGTCTGAGTATACCCTGCCACACCTATAGTGGCCAAAAACGATTCAGAAAAGGAGGTGGTGATGAACAGAGTGTCTGAATTAAGCAGACCACTCTTACCCAGTCCAAAGATCAGGGCTTGATCCATCACCGTTATTTAGCTCACTGCCCCATCCCAGCTCAGAACCTGGCTATATGCAAATTAGTCTGTCCCTGGCCCAGTGCATCATGGGAACAGGGCAGACCAAACTACCAAGCCAATTCTTCACCAGAAAGGAGACAAGCTACCGGGGACCGGTTTCTGGCATTTCAGCCTCGTCGGCCCGGCTTGCTTGAATCCTGATGGAGCAGTGAGCAAGGGACTCATGTCTGAGTATACCCTGCCACACCTATAGTGGCCAAAAACGATTCAGAAAAGGGGGTGGTGATGAACAGAGTGTCTGAATTAAGCAGACCACTCTTACCCAGTCCAAAGATCAGGGCTTGATCCATCACCGTTATTTAGCTCACTGCCCCATCCCAGCTCAGAACCTGGCTATATGCAAATTAGTCTGTCCCTGGCCCAGTGCATCATGGGAACAGGGCAGACCAAACTACCAAATACCGAATCTGCAGTTTTGAAATTGACATGTGAGCCTGCTAACCAATAAAGGACACCCTGCACACCCCACAACCAAGGCCCAGAGTAACCAACCAATCAGAATGAAGCACCCCTCCCCAGTACCTGGGAGTGGCCACACCAATGCAGGTGCAGAGCAACTGAACAAACAAAAGGGCAGAGATGAGAGGAGCTGACTATCCAGAGCAAAGCTGTTAAACAGAATGGAGTCTCAGGAAGGGCAAACGGATGGTGTTGAGCGCAAAAGAAAAATTAAGTTCAGCCCAGCAGAACTGCTGGTGCTTGTGGAAGAAATTGTGAGTCACTACACCCAAATTTTTGGCAAACAGTCTCTGCATGTTGCAGAGTCTGTTAAGAGAAACATATGGCTTGGCATACAGGCAAAGGTCAATGCCATTGGGGTGACCCACATGGAGATTGACGACATAAAGAAACAAAGATACGACCTGCGCATAATTACCAAGAAGAAGATTGCTGCCCAAACAAAGGAGGCTGGTGTGACAGGAGGTGGTAGAAACAAAGCACCAAAACTGACTGAGCTGGAGGAGTTAGTGGAATCAACCCTGGAGCCAGAAAGCATCCATGGGATAGGTGACTTGGACAGTTCAGCAAGAGCAACAAAGAAACAAGGTAAGATGCTTGGACCCTAATCCAAACCCATTACCCTGAACCCGTTCCCCACTGTGTATAATCATTACACTCCTGAACAGCTTTCACTGGGGGCCAGCAATGCATCATGGGAGACGTAGTCATAGTTACATACATGCAATGCATACACCACACAATTTAGCAAGGCATGCCACACACATCTCCAAGCACACAATGTACCCTAGGCAAATGTGTGTAAACAATTTATTTTAAAAGTACACACATGTGGACAACACCATTGATCCTATGTCCATATGTTTTCACAGGTGTGTCCTCATGCAGTACAGCACCAGTAAGGGAGGAGAGTGCACCAGCAACTAACAGAAAAGAAAAAGAGAAACAAAGCATAGGTCATAGCGCTGTAGAAAGAGGCAACAACACATCCCAGGAAGCCTCAACACCTGAGCGAGCCACAACACCTGTGCCGCAATTGTTTGGAAACCCTGAGTTTGAACACACACCGCTTACACCAACACAAACGTCCAGGTCGTCCATGCAGGGAAGGGCAAGTAGGCCTGATGTGCCCCCTCTGAGGATCCTGGATACCTCAGATGAGGCGGATGAGGAGGTTGAAAATCAAACCATGTCACCTGTGGCTGACAAGGCCAGGCCGCAGATTACAGCAGGCACTGCGTGTACCAGTGTCCTTGGCAGGGCACTTGAGGGTGGCGAGGGGCAGGAAGGAGAGAGCGTCTTCTGTGGCCTGGAGGCCGCAATGGTGAAAGTACAGCGCCTGCAGGCTAAGGCAATGTTGGCCGTGCACAGGCAGGTGTGCAGCATAAACTACAAACTGTCACACATAGACAAGGGAATAGGCAACATTGCTGGTAGCTTGGAGTCAATTGCCAAGGGGAGGTCAGACATCTCAACATACATGGGTGTACTGTCTGATAAGTTTGACAGGGACCATCTAGAGCGTCACAGGGAGCGGCAGTGTATGCGGCAGCAGTCCAAGGCACTTAACCGATTTGCAACATCAACATCACTACTGTGCCGCCGCTCAATAACCATGCAGGATGCAATAGTGCACTGCTGAACAGACTTGACACGGGGCATGGGAAGAGTGACCTCTGCGATGGAGCATATGCTCACCACTCAAACAGGCACTGCTGTTGACATGGGTGTGGAGGAGACAGAAGGGTCCACCAGCAGGAGTGGCTCCAGCACACCTGTACCAGAGCCATCACTTCTATAAAAGCCATTTGTTTCCCCTTTATTGCACCAAACACACCCCTTCCCATTTATAGCAGAGCCATAGTGTGACTGGTATATAAGAAAGCCTGCCAAATAGCGGGGAACTGAAGTAAGTATCCCCGTAGGGCAGAATGCATGCTGCATCGCCTTCTTTACTTCCCCAGTCACATTGGCCCTGCTTGCTCTCTCCCGGGTGTGGTGGACGTATATCGACACCATTAGAATAATACTTACCGCCTTTTTGTTTGCTGTTGTTCTGCACCTGAAAGCCTCCCGGTATCCACTCTTCCAGAAACGGAGCACCTAGAAGAAACAGAGAAGAGGAAAACGTGAAGAAACACCCTTTTTCCTGTTTGAACACGAACAAAGTACTCTGTATATAGACTTTTGGGTCTCAACAATCTGCATACAGCGAATGTCCTACTGACTAATAAAGCACCCACTATTAACCCAATACGGCCTCCTCGCTTCTGTTTCCGCCCATCCCTCCGACAGTCCTCAACTAAGATCCTTGTATATCGGATGTGGTCTACTCCACTCATGCCTTTTTAAATTCACTTTCAGGGTAGTTGGCTTTTGTGTATTCCTTCATCCCAGCCACACAATATGGGGAGTGGATGTTTTTAAGATGGGCCATCCTATCTGGATGGGGTTGGAGCTTTTCACAGCCCCACTTGCATTTTAAAGACTCTGCTCCAGCACACACACACAGAACTTCAGAGACTCCAAGGACTAGGTGGCTGGCTTCCTTATCATAGCCTCAAGGACAGAAAAGGTACCAACCATCTTCATTCAATCAATCAAGGAAATTGTAGAGCGCGCTACTCACCCGTTAGGGTCTCAAGGCGCTGAGGCGGGTCGCTACTGCTCGAACTACCAGGTCTTGAGTTGCTTCCTGAAGGCGAGAGAGTCCTGCGTCAGCCGGAGGTGGGTGGGGAGGGAGTTATTGGCTGCCAGGTAGGAGAAGGATCTTCCTCCGGCGTTGGTTTTGCGAATACATGGGACGATGGCGAGGGCGAGGCTGGTGGAGTGGAGCTGGCGGGTAGGTGTGTAGAATGCGAGACGGTTGTTGAGGTACCTGGGGCCCGTGTCGTGGAGAGCCTTGTGTGCGTGGGTGAGTAGTCGGAATGTGATTCTCTTGCTGACGGGAAGCCAGTGCAGGTTCTTCAGATGGGCAGAGATGTGGCTGTGGCGGGGGATGTCCAAGATGAGTCTTGCCGAGGCATTTTGGATGTGCTGTAGTCTTTTCTGGAGCTTGGCTGTGGTTCCGGCGTAGAGGGTGTTTCGGTAGTCCAGGCGGTTGGTGACGAGGGCCTGGGTGACCGTCTTCCTGGTTGCGGTGGGGATGCATCGGAAGATTTTTCGGAGCATGCGCAGGGTGTTGAAACAGGACGATGAGACGGCGTTGACTTGCTTGGTCATCGTGAGGGAGGAGTCCAGGATGAAGCCCAGGTTGAGAGCGTGGTCCGTTGGCTTGGGTGCGGTGCCCAGGGCAGATGGCCACTAGGAGTCGTCCCGGGCGGAGGGCGAGGGTCCGAGGATGAGGACTTCCATTTTGTCAGAGTTCAGCTTCAGACGGCAGAGCTTCATCCATTCCGTGAAGTCCTTCATTCCTTCCTGGAGGCTGGCTCTGGCGGTGGCGGGGTCATTGGTGAGGGAGTGTATCAACTGTGTGTCGTCAGCGTAGGAGACGATGTTGAGATTGTGTTTGCGTGCGATGGCTGCGAGGGGGCTCATGTAGACATTGAAGAGGGTGGGGCTGAGCGAGGATCCTTGTGGGACGCCGCAGATGACTTCGGTAGCTGCTGACCGGAACGGGGGGAGGCGGACTCTCTGGGTTCTACCGGCGAGTAACGAGATGATCCATTCTAAGGCCGCGCCTTGGATTCCGGTGTCGCTGAGGTGTTGTATCAGGGTGCGGTGGCATACCGTGTCGAAGGCTGCTGAGAGGTCGAGGAGGATGAGTGCGGTGGTTTCCCCGTTGTCGAGCATAGACCTGATGTCGTCGGTGGCTGCGATGAGGGCGGTCTCGGAGCTGTGGTTGGCTCGGAAACTGGACTGTGACGGGTCGAGGGAACCGTTCGTCTCGAGGAAGGTGGAGAGTTGTTTGTTGACCGTCTTCTCGATGACTTTGGCAGGAAATGGGAGGAGCGAGATGAATCGGAAGTTCTGAGGTACGTTGTGTCCGCTGTGGTTTTTTTCAGGAAGGCGCTGAGTTCGGAATGCTTCCAGCTCTCTTAAAGGTGGCTGATGCGAAGGAGCTGTTGATGACGTCGTGGAGTTGGGGTGCGATGATGGAGTCGGCGCTGTTGAAGATGTGGTGTGGGCATGGTTCGATGGGGGAGCCGGAGTGGATGGTGCTCATAGTGTGGGCGGTGTCTTCGGTGCTGACCGGGTTCCAGATGCAGAGGGTGGTGGTTGGTTGCGCTGGTTCGGTGGTTGGGTCATTGGTCTGAGCGCCGAAGCTGTCGTGTATATTGGCGATCTTGCGGTGGAAGAACAAGGCGAGTGAGTCGCAGAGGCCTTGCGAGGGTGTAATATCGTTGTTGTTGGCGCGGGGGTTGGAGAGCTCTTTGACAATGCTGAAGAGTTCCTTGCTGTTGTGGGTGTTGTTGTCCAGGCGCTGTTTGTAGGTGGTTCTCTTGGCGGTCCGGATCAGTTGGTGGGGCTTGCAGGTGGCGTTCTTGAGGGCTGTCATGTTCTCTTTTGTCTGGTTCTGGTGCCAGGTTTTCTCCAGTGAGCAGCAGGTTTTCTTGGAGTTTATGAGGTTGTCTGTCAACCATGAGGCTTTCTTGCTGTGGGGCCCGCTGGGTGGTTTCTTCAGTGGTGCGAGTTTGTCGGCGCAGTCGATGATCCATTCTGCGAGGTTGTGGGCTGCTTCGGTGGGGTCCGTCGTGATGGTGGGAGGGTTCTGGCTGAGGGAGGTGGTGAGGTGGTCGGCGGTGATCTTGCTCCATCTTCTGCGGGGGGCTTGGTGCGGGTGGTGGTGGGTAGTGGTTTACTTGAAGGTGAAGTGTACGCAGCTTTGGTCTGTCCAATGGAGTCCGGTGGAGTGGCGGAAGGAGATGTGCTTCCTGGAGGAGAAGACGGGGTCAAGCGTGTGGCCGGCGTAGTGGGTGGGGTTGTTCACCAGTTGCTTGAGTCCGAGGTTTGCGAGGTTGTCCAGCAGGGTGGTGGTGTTGCTGTCATTGTTGTTCTCCAGGTGGAAGTTGAGGTCTCCTAGGAGGATGTAGTCTGGGGAGGCGAGGGCGTGTGTGCTTGCGAAGTCTGCGATGGCTTTGCTGAATTGAGTGCATGGACCTGGGGGTCTGTAGATTAGGGTGCCTCTGAGGGTCAGTGTGAATCTGGAAGTGCAGGTGTTCTGCGGTGGTGAGGGTGTTGTCTGAGTTGGTTGTGATGCGGATGGTGTTTCTGTGGACGATGGCGATGCCTCCTCTGGTTTGGCTGATGCTGTCCCTCCGGGTGATCTTGTAGCCCTCCGGGATGGCTATGGCGATGTCAGGGGCTGAGGAGGCATTCATCCAGGTTTCTGTGAGGAAGGCGACGTCCGGTGCTGTAGTGTCTAGGAGGTTCCAGAGTTCAACTGCGTGCTTGTGGACGGAGCGGGTGTTGAGCAGGATGCACTTGAGGTGATTCTTGCTGGTGGAAGGTTTGGCCGGTGCTGGTTCTGGGCGGATGCAGGAGAATTTGCACTCCTGGCAGGTGAAGGGTCTGTTGGTGCGTTTCGGGGTGGCCAGGTAGCAGGTGGGGTTCCGGCCGGTGTTGAGTGCGCGGAGGGTGGCGATGTCGTAGGTTCGTCGGGTACGTTGGCATCGTCGGGATCCAGGGTTCCTGGCGCTGGGCGTGGTCCAGGCGCGGACGGGCGCAGACGGGCTTGCCTTTGGCGCCCCTTCGGCGCACAATCGGCACACCCGCTGCGCGCGTCCGCTGCTCGCGTCCGCTGCGCGGGCGCTCTGAGGTCATCATAAGTAAGGAGCCGGGAGGGAGGAGCAGCTGGGTGGCGGGAGCAGGGCGGCGAATGGGCTGGCGGGGGGCGGGGCTGCAGGGAGGCAGCGGCGGGAAGAATCTGTGGCGGGCGGCTCAGCGGCAGCTGGGTCGTCCGAAGCGGCAGTATCAGGAAGCGGCAATCAGCGGGAGGCTAACTGGCTTACTGGCAGGCAGCAGGCAGGCAGCAGTGCGTGGGAGCGCATCTGGACGCGCACCTGGACCCAGCCTGAATAAGTCCTGACTCTCCAAGTGGTGCCCGTCCAGTCCTGGCCCCTTGGATGTGGTGCTAAAGATGCCCAGAGAGCCTAAATTCAAAACGCAGGACTTTTAGAATGTTCTGCCAAAAAATGCTCTGAGAACCAAGAGAGGACCTGGACCCACCTGCTCGCCGAACCACCCAAGGTGCATTGCTGGGCAGCCTGAATGTGTGGTAGCTCCCACTACGTTATTCTCCTCAGTAGGAAATCCTGTTTAGGGTCTCCTTGCAGAAGGGGAAACTGGCCTTGTGGAGCCTTTGCCAGCTACAGCCTGCAGATTCATCTGCTGGAGATTTTTGACTTCAGAAAAGATAAAGCCAAACAGATTAGGGAGGCCTGGTGTGTTACATGCAGTATTGAGACAGATTTGTTTCGAAAGCCCAGCAGACCACAAGTCAAACAAGAATCTCCTGCTCCCAGGGCATTCCACTGCCCCCTTGCGCCCCTTCCCCACATTCCTCCACCTTCAGTTTTGGCACTACTTGGATGGGCAGTGAGGTTCCGTGGTTTTTGGAACTGGACTCCATTTTGTTTTGCGTTGTTCGAGACGCCAATACACTTGTTAGAAAGGTCAGATCTGATGCTGTCATTTGATCTGTCTACCTTTGATATTATCTGAAGTTTTTTTTCCAGCTTCCAGCCAAGGGAAAAACCTCTGATCGTACCCGATTTTGAGCACCTTGAGCTGGGTGGAAGAAGTGACTTTGCCCCCTTAGACCCAGAAACTTCAAAAAGTCACCCCTGGAGGCCAGAAATGGCCCATAGACACTCCTGCCATGAAATCTGAGGTATACTAGGGGGGGCCTGGAGTCAATACCTAGAAATATGACCTGACTCTGAGGACTTAGAATGGAAAAATAAGTTTGACCCCAAACACCTCGAAATGTTACAAATATGAGTCAAAGGTGTGCCTAGGGGCTAGAAATGGACCCTAGCCACTCTTGATATGTCACCTGAGATATACTATCAGGTCCTGGAGTCCACTGGAACCCGCAAACAGTCATGAGTGTTGATCAGACCAAGCCGAATCCGGGCTCGCCCGGCCGCTTTGTTGACTCTAGATAACCTTGGGCCAATCACACGTCCCCGTGACGGCGACGATACATTCGGATGTCTGCCCTATCAACTTTCGATGGTACTTTCTGTGGCTACCATGGTGACCACGGGTAACGGGGAATCAGGGTTCGATTCCGGAGAGGGAGCCTGAGAAACGGCTTCCACTTTCAAGGAAGGCAGCAGGCGCGCAAATTACCCACTCCCGACTCGGGGAGGTAGTGACGAAAAATAACACTACAGGACTCTTTCGAGGCCCTGTAATTGGAATGAGTACACTTTAAATCCTTTAACGAGGATCCATGGCTTTGAGAGACACAGGTGCAAGTGTCAAAATGGTGACAAAAGATTTTGTGGCCCCTGAACAAATCATACTTGGTGAGATTTACCAAGTGATCAATGCAAGCAATTTCAGATAGAGACATAATTTAAACAGCACATTGTTCCTAGTCTTGTGCTACTTACCCATGTGAAATATCATGTATGTGTCATATTGGAAAGCAGTCAAAATGTGAAGTTGAATGTATGATGTTTTTAAATCACGTCACGTGTTCGAAAAAAAATGCCTTACATTTTGTTCCATAATTCTTAAACCATACAATCTGGATCCATAATTCAAAGTGCAGCATAAAGCTAACATCATGCGACAGTCATGTTTTCATTTTCATGCCTGTGCCATGATTAGAAGTGGTGAGAATCTTTCAGTGATTAAATACATGTTTTTAAAAATTGGCCTCCAGTTTTCGCAAAATGTGTCACGTATATTGTGTCATCAGTCAAGATCCATACTAGATAGAGCTTGATTTCCAACTGTAACACATTCTATAGCATGGCCTACTACAGTGTGCCATTTTAAATGCATGTGACTCACACACAAGGTAAATACAATGCAATTTGAATCCATACAAGGCGATTTTCAATTGCGGTCATCTGGTCGCCCCATTGAAATGGATTGGATATACTACAGAATATGTGGTGCACTATAATTCTTGAAGCGTATGAGGTACTGACTTAATTTAAATTGCAGTATGTAGCTAAGACATGTACACTTTATAGTGGCAACTCTGATGTTTGTGGCTTATAAGGACAAGGTACAAATCGAGTGTAAGCTTCAGGTAGGTTTTTCTTTTTCACTTTCATGTATGTTGAAGAACACTTTATGCTTTTGGCTATAATTCACAATCTATAAATGATAGAGACATAATGTAAACAACACTGTGTTCCTAGTCTTGTGCTACTTACCCATGTGAATTATCATGTATGTGGAATATTGGAAAGTGGTCAAAATGTGAAGTTGAATGTATGATGTTTTTCAATTACATCACATGTTCGAAAAAGTATGCCTGTACATTTTGTCCCATAATTCTAAAACCATACAATATGGATCCATAATTCAAAGTGCAGCATATATATAACATCATACCACTGTCCTGTGTCCATTTGCATGCCTGTGCCATGCTTACAAGAGGTGAGAATCTTTCAGTGATTAAATGCATGTTTTAAACAAAATTGTCTCCAGTTTTTGCAAAATGTATTGGGTATATTATGTCATCAGTCATGATCCATACTAGATAGAGCTTGATTTCCAACTGCAACACATTCTATAGCATAGCCTGCTATAGTGTGCCATTTTAAATGCATGTGACTCACACACAAGGTATATACAATGCAACTTGAATCCAAACGAGGCGATTTTCAATTTGCGGCCATCTGGTCGCCCCATTGAAACGGATAGAATATACTACAGAGTATGATGTGCACTATAATTCTTGAAGAGTATGAGGTACTGACTTAATTTAAATTGCAGTATGTAGCTAGGAAATTTACACTATATAGTGGCAACTCTGATGTTTGTGGCTTATAGGGACAAGGTACAAATCAAGTGTAACCTTCAGGTAGGTTTTTCGTTTTCACTTTCATGTATGTTGAAGAACACTTTATGCTTTCTGCTATAATTCACAATCTATATATGATAGAGACATAATTGAAACAGCACATTGTTCCTAGTCGTGTTCTACTTACCCATGTGAAGTATCATGTATGTGGCATATTGGAAACTAGTCACAATGTGAAGTAGAATGTATGATGTTTTTCAATTGTGTCACATGTTCGAAAAAGTATGCCTTTCATTTTGTCCCATAATTCTAAAACCATACAACCTGGATCCATAATTCAAAGTGCAGCATACAGCTACCATCATGCCACTGTCCTGTGTCCATTTGCATGCCTGTGCCGTGCTTACAAGAGGTGAGAATCTTTCAGTGATTAAATGCATGTTTTAAACAAAATTGTCTCCAGTTTTTGCAAAATGTATCGGGTATATTATGTCATCAGTTATGATCCATACTAGATAGAGCTTGATTTTCAACTGCAACACATTCTATAGCATAGCCTGCTACAGTGTGCCATTTTAAATGCATGTGACTCACACACAAGGTATATACAATGCAACTTGAATCCAAACGAGGCGATTTTCAATTTGCGGCCATCTGGTCGCCCCATTGAAACGGATAGGATATACTACAGAGTATGATGTGCACTATAATTCTTGAAGAGTATGAGGTACTGACTTAATTTAAATTGCAGTATGTAGCTAGGAAATTTACACTATATAGTGGCAACTCTGATGTTTGTGGCTTATAGGGACAAGGTACAAATCAAGTGTAACCTTCAGGTAGGTTTTTCGTTTTCACTTTCATGTATGTTGAAGAACACTTTATGCTTTCTGCTATAATTCACAATCTATATATGATAGAGACATAATTGAAACAGCACATTGTTCCTAGTCGTGTTCTACTTACCCATGTGAAGTATCATGTATGTGGCATATTGGAAACTAGTCAAAATGTGAAGTAGAATGTATGATGTTTTTCAATTGTGTCACATGTTCGAAAAGTATGCCTTTCATTTTGTCCCATAATTCTAAAACCATACAACCTCGATCCATAATTCAAAGTGCAACATAAAGCTACCATCATGCCACTGTCCTGTGTTCATTTTCATGACTGTTCCATGCTTAGAAGTGGTGAGAATCATTCAGTGATTAAATGCATGTTTTTAAAAATTTCCCTCCAGTTTTTGCAAAATGTGTCACGTATATTGTGTCATTGGTCATGATCCATACTAGATAGAGCTTTATTTCCAACTGAAACTCATTCTATAGCATAGTCTACTACAGTGTGCCATTTTAAATGCATGTGGCTCACACACAAGGTACGTAAAATGCAATTTGAATCCATATGAGGCGATTTTCAATTTGCGGCCATCTGGTTGCCCCATTGAAATGGATAGGATATACTACAGGGTATATGGTGCACGATAATTCTTGAAGCGTATGAGGTACTGACTTAATTTAAATTTCAGTATGTAGCTAAGACATGTACACTTTATAGTGCCAACTCTGATGTTTGTGGCTTATAGGGACATGGTACAAATCAAGTGTAAGCTTAAGGTAGGTTTTTCTTTTTCACTTTCATGTATGTTGAAAAACACTTTATGCTTTTGGCTATAATTCACAATCTATAAATGATAGAAACATAATTTAAACAACACTGTGTTCCTCGTCTTGTGCTAATTACCCATTTGAATTATTTCCTCGACTTCTCCCTCTGTTCGTCAGAGAATGACTAGTACTGTTACTAGTCTTCTGTCTCCTTTCTTTGGAGCGACAAGTCTGACTCCTGTCTCTGAGCGTAAACAGTTGAGTAGTCAACTGCCTGATTCTAGGGAGAAATAAACGTTGAATTATTTGGCACATAAATGGGTGACTGACCCGACGAAATATGATCTAGAGTCTGTTATGGATGTCTTTTATCAATGGGAAGCATTGAAACAGAGATACGTTTTTGATAAAATGTGTACTTTCCTTTCTGAGGATTTAGAGGAAAATGATGTAGAGCCTAATCTGCCTGAGTTGTGTCATGTACGGTTCGAGTTTTCAAAAGGCGCAATTGTGGGTTCAGATGTTAGGAAAGCAGTTGCGACTTTGTTGTCGCTTAGGACTGAAGATGTTTCCAAATCATTGTTTGAGTCTGATTCTTCTGTCAAGAAGAAGGGAAGACAATATCCCATGAGAGAAGTTCTCCCACAATGGAGAGAGGGTGACCCAAATGCTAATCCAGTCATTCCGCCACACTTTCAGCGTGTGTGGGTACATGTCCCATGGAAGCGAGCTGAAGTTTCAGCCCTTAAGCAGACATTGCCCGATCCCCGTAAAAATCCTGCAGGGTATTACAAGGAGTTGTCACACAATGCAGGTTCATGTAACATGAATTTAACCGATATAGACATGTTGCTTGGGAACGTTGTTCCACAGCCTTTATGGGGAAAGATTCGTCATGCAGATCATGATCAAGAGTTAGGTGACTTGTGGGCTAATATTGCTGCCGCAGATGCCCGACAAGTTGGTGGTGCTAAACCTGAGCCTTTAGTAGCAGAACTTCCTGGTAGGATAATTGATTACATGAAAACTTTAATGCCTGCAATGCGTGTAAATTGGGATAAATTGTCTGCATGTAAGCAGAAGAAGGATGAAACGGTGTCTGATTTCTTCACCATGTTTGAAGAGACGTTTGTCGACCACAGTGGTCAAGATATGAGCACAGAAGGTGGTCAACGGTTGTTCGTCGATAAGTTTGTGCACAATCTACTTCCAGAGTTGTGTAAGAAGTTGAAGGATTCAGAGAGTTCTTGGGCAGTTTCGTCTTCAGCACAGATATTAGCTACGGCACAGTATTATGAAAATCGAGATAAAGATGAGAAAGATAGAGCAGAGAAGAAAACTAAAGAGTTAAAAACGAAAGTCCTGTTACAGCAAGCATATCCGCCACGTGGTGGTGGTGGTCAGAATAATGGTGGTCAAAACAATTATCAGCAGCCTCAACAGTTTCAAAGGCAAAGAGTAGAGTATACTCAACCACGTGTTCCTGTAGGTCCCAATCAGTGTTCGTACTGTAAGGAAGAGGGTCATTTTAAGTATAGTTGCCCTGTTTTGTTACAGCGCGCAAATGGTGTTTCAAACACAAGAGGTAGAGGTGTTCAGCAAGCGCCTAGAGGTAGAGGACGTGGAAACATCCCCCAGAACGCACGTTCCTTTCCGCCGCAAAATTCTATGAATATTTTTGATCAGCAGAATAACGCGTCTGGTAGGACAGCTCAGTACTATGCTGATGATTACTATGCAGAAGATGAGAATATGGAAGATAATGGTTGCTAGGACAGCCATAGACAAAGAGAGGGAGTTGTTTCAGTTCCAGTAGATCAGAGTGGACCCTACGTTGAGGTGATTACATCAGGTGTGTCAGAACCTTTTCTGTTGGATACTGGTGCTACGAAGAGTTCTATTATGCACTCAAAACTCCCTGCCGCACCTTTGTCTGGCGAAATGAATGTTTCTGTAGGTTTTTCTGGCACCCCGGTTAGGAACCCGATTTCTAGTCCTATGTCCCTTTCTGTTGGTCCTTGTGAATTGGAAGCACCCCTTATTCTGATGACAGGTTGTGGTGAAAACTTGATGGGATTGGATCTGTTGAAATGATTGTATGCGACATTGTATTGTTCTCCTTCGGGAGTACAACTTACACTGGGTAAGAAAGTGGTTTCCTCAATGTATTTGTCGAAAGACAAACTCCCGACTGAATTGTCGTTTCTTCCTGATATTCTTTGGGCTACTGGTCCTAATGATGTGGGTCTTTTGGAAATACCACCATATGTTGTGACGTTGAAAGCCAATGTTAGAATGCCACGATCTGATTGAAAAAGATCTGATTGAAGAGACAAGAGGCAACGTTTGCAATAGTCCTGTTCTGCCTGTTTTGAAACGTACTGATCCTTCCCAGCCACCTGTTTACAGATTTGTGATTGATCTGAGAGAGGTCAATAAAGTAGTTGTGCCACAATTTCCAGTTGTCCCTGATATCACTGCCCTATTGACTATGATTCCAGCTTCTGCCACCTGGTTTTCGGTGATTGACTTGAAGAATGCTTTCTTCAGCATCCCGATTGCCGAGGAGAGTAGGGATATTTTGGCTTCAGTTTAGGAGGTCAAAGCTTCCGCTTCAAACGCGCTCCCCAGGGCTACTGTGAAAGTCCATCAATATATAGTCAAGCTCTAAAGACACAACTTGATACGATTGTTTTACCTGAAGGTGCTACACTTGTTCAGTATGTCGATGATTTGCTTGTCGCTGCAGATACTGAAGAAATATGTAAAGAAGCCACGTTGTCATTGTTGCGTCATCTGTGTGATTTGCATCACAACGTGTCTCTTTCAAAATTGCAATATTGTCAACAAGAAGTGACCTACTTAGGTCATCTCGTATCAAAGGAGGGAAGGAAACTGACCCCAGAAAGAATTCAGGCAATAGTGAAATTGAGTGTTCCAAGAACACAGAGAGAAGTGCGTGCTTTCCTAGGTATTATATCATATTGCAGACAATGGATACCAAATTTTTCTTTGCTGGCCAAACCCTTGGTGGCATTGACGTGTAAAGATACACCGAATCCCGTTCCTTGGTCTGAAGATTGCCAGAAAAGTTTTTCTGAATTGCGCACAGCATTATGTTCGGCTCCTGTGTTGGGTACCCCTGACTACAGTAAGCCTTTTACATTGTACGTCCATGAGAGAGAAGGTTGTGCATTGTCAGTGTTGACACAGTTGTTTGGAGACAAGCAACGTCCATGTGCGTATTTTTCGTCGACTTTGGAACCGGTAGCTAAAGCATTGCCAAGTTGTTTAAGAGCCACAGCAGCAGCAGCTGTTTCTATTCGGCAGTCTGCTGGTCTAGTGATGAATAACACGTTAAATTGTAATGGTCCCACATGCAGTAGACACGTTGTTAAACAGAACCAAGACACAGCACTTAACTAGTGCTCGATTGTCAGGTTACGAGTTGACATTGTTAGCGAGTCATGTGCACATAAAAAGATGTAACACACTAAACCCAGCTACGTTGCTGCCAATTGTAGAAGAGTTAGATGCTTCTGAACAGCATGATTGCTTTCTCAGAACAGAAGAAGAAACAAAAGGGAGAGTAGATCTTCTCGATACTCCTCTTGCTGAGTGTGATGGTACATTATGGGTGGATGGTTCATGCTTCAAGCTTCCGAATGGCAATACAACTGCAGCATATGCTGTGACGACTTTGCATAAGATTGTTGAAACTGCATGTATTCCACATAATTCAGCTCAAGCAGCAGAGTTGATTGCACTTACACGAGCATGTGTGTTGTCGAAAGGAATGATAGTGACCATACATACCGACAGCCAGTATGCGTTTGGTGTGGCTCACAGTTTTGGACGATTGTGGAAAGAACGTGGGTTCCTGACTTCGCATGGAGCTAAGATACAGCATGGTCAGTTAGTGAATGAGCTCCTTGAATCACTGACCTTGCCATTGCAATTTGCGATTGTGAAATGTAGTGCTCACAAGAAAGTGACTGATGACGTTGGTCGTGGTAATGCATTTGCTGACGAAGTTGCAAAAGAAACAGCAAGGAATGTGATGAGCCGAATGTATATTGCAGGCCCTGAAGATGGGTTGGTGATGTTGGTATGTGTGAAGATACGATAGAGAGTGTGAAGTCTATTCAAGCTGAAGCTACAGAGACAGAATTGAACATGTGGAGAGAAAGCAAGGGTAAAATGGATGCGGATGGTTGTTGGGTTGAATTGTCAGAGCATCAGCGATGGTTGTTGCCCGATGCGTATGTGCTTGCGGTAGTTACAATGGCACATGGAATGGCTCATATCAGCTTGAAAGGGATTTGCAAGTTGTTGGCTCCAGTATGGCAAAATGCTGGAATTCCTAAATGTTCAGAGAATGTGGTCAAGAATTGCATGGTGTGTCTGAAGTACAATCCTGGTAGGGGAACCCCAACTCCAGCTGGTCATTTTGCTCCTCCTACGTATCCGTTCGAGGTTTTGCAGCTAGATTTCATCCACATGGTGTGATGTATTTACTATGGGTGCTGTATCGATACTCCTATTTCTGACCCTTGTCTGGTTAATAATTAACTAGTAGCCATACAACGGCACAGAAGCCCGTTATCTGATTAGGTCATAGCGCATGCTATCGCATTAGGCAAGCACTATTTCTCCAGCCCCCCTAGCAGGCATACGGAGTTCTCAAAACAAATCAAACCTCCAGCAACCTGGGAAATCCCCCGCAGCTATTGTTTTGATTTAGCCGAGAACTTCAGTAAAGGGTGTGCGAACGACCAGTTCTTATGAAATCCTTATTGACGTATTTATGTCCATCCTTACGTCAATCTCGGCACCTTTCAGGTATAAATAATACCGACATTGCCCTAAGCAAACACATGGTGGTGATGAGATTGGAGCAGCGAGACTTGCCGAGGAGCCCAGCTGATGCCGAAAACAGCCCACGGACGCTGCCCCTCCTTTTTGACGCGCTGAGAGAGACGCTGCCTTTTCTCCTGCAGAGAAATCCAGCCCCGGCGTTTCCAGCCGCCCTCGCAGGCAGCTGGGATATCAAGTCCTGAGATAGAGATACCAGCCCTCCAGCCTTCTAATTCCCAGGTACTGAACTGAATAACCCTTGCAGAGAATTCTTGAGTCAGACCCTTGGCAAACAAAACTTAACTTAAACTGCTACTTATCTACTCCCACCCACGTATTAGGCTTAGGTCAGGTACACTGGGGTAGGCGTAGTTAGAAGCACCAGTTGAGTACGATTAGTCAATGTATATATGTATGTATCTATTTTATCCATTTTAAGTATCATATGGCTAAGAAACCATATCAATGCTTTTACAGTATTATTTTATAATTCTGTTTTTACTGTATGCACTTTACTTAACCTTAAGTATTGCAATAATAGCGATTCATTTCTCTTGTACGAGAAAAGAGACTGATCAATAAATAACATCTTTTATTGAACACGCCCGTCTCTTCCTTTTCTCTACAATCTGGTGAAACTAAGAATGCACGTACTGACTGAGTAAAATAGCTGTCTTTTGTTTTCACACGACTCTGGAGATATACTCTTGATTTAGGGGGAGCAAAGTTGTCATGTTCTATGGTCGTCAGAAACGAAATCCCTTCTTGTCTATCCAGGGAGGTTAAACTCCTCCTTGCCTATTCGAGAAAGTTTCTAGTGAACTCTGAACTAGCTGGCACACATAACTTTAAGTCTAATATCGTCAGTAGAAGACCTAGTTAACCTCAGTCCTACGTCTATACTATTGAAGATATTATTCCAATGCACAGAGCCTATTGGGATAATAGGAACTACACTACATGGCGCCCAACTGTTTGGATAGGCGATAAAACTAACGCAAGACATTAGAGTAACTCAGTCGTGCTTTTTCACACAGACCCTTTTTCTCCCATAATACTCCAAAGACGTCTGGAGTGGGTAAAAGGTTAAATCCGCCAAACTTAGTAGGAGGAGACTCCTATGTATGGTTCTTGGTTTAATCAACGTTGAAGGATACACTGTTCCAAAATATTGTGCATCTAATCTTTGTTTCCGTGGAAACCTGATCTCCAAACAAACAGAATAACCTTCTTGTCAGTAAAATGTCAGACACTGAAGAAGAAAGGGAGACAGCTAGAGTAGCACAATAGTGTCCTGCAAACTGACCCGGGTGCAAAACTCATCCCGGTCAGCATAAGAAAAACTATAACTTTAAAACTTATAGAAAATGGACTGACCCCAAGAGGTGGTACGGTCATATTCTTAATTGAGGCACACGAATATCGGCAGACAGAGGTATTCTATTCATGGATAAACTTTCCGGCAGCAAACGCTGTAACAAAGGACTTCCACTATTACAAAATAGAGGAACCTCCGAATGAGTACACTCCTTTCGAGGAGGTGGAAATACCACTCAAATACCGAGAGCACCTGCTCTGGTTTAATGGTGCCCTAAAACATAATAATCACATCACCAGGCTCGGTCCACTAGGTAGACCAGGAGCAACGTGGCCGGTCCTAGCCGGATACCCACCACATCCAGACATTGAAGAAATGTCTGCACCAGAACTTTTAGCACAGCTAAAACAACTAATCAAAATACACAGACAATTAGTCCAATATGTAATGCGGACTTCAACAGTCCAACCAGCTATTAAAATTCCACAGCTGACCCCTCATCAGGGGAACACCACAGAACATACAGTCCTGTCTAGGTAAAGTCCCCGCTAAACGGGAACAAATTCCATTCTGGTTAGCACAAAAATCACTCAAATAGAGGCGGTATTTCCAGATACCACCCCTGTTGAGAAACACAGAATTTTGACTATCTGTCTTCCAATGGGAATCGCACCACATGTGGAGGACTGTGACACTTGGGGAACAGTCTTTGCTTCCATTTACACAAAAACACATGGTGTTCCATCCATGTCATTAATACCAGATGTGCTAAAACAAATTCAAGATTAATACGGTCCGGAACCTGCTTTAACTCTCGGTATGAAATTACTGAAAGACTTCAAGCAGGTCTCGGCAATATTACTAGCCAATATAAAGGGAGAAGCAGCAAATGTGGTGATCCGCCAGAGGTTGAAAGAAACAGATATAGCAGACCAACCATTTGAAATTGCCAGAATCATAGAAAAATCCTATGAAGAACTAGGAAGAGATAGTTTGGGTGAGAAACCAGTGAAACCCCAACTAATTGAAAATCCTGAAAAGGTATTTATTAAAAATAATCTAAACACTCAAAAAAAGAGCTGGGATGGAAATAAACAATCCACTCCTAAAGAAAAAAGATGCCAGTCCAAAGTAAGGTCTCCTCGGCGGAGAGAAAGATCTCCGGACCAAGGACGAAAGTCTCCCCAAAGGGAGCCCTCTGAGAAAAAATACAACCTTAGAAATAGGGATAATATAAAGAAACCTGATAGATATCAAGATATTGATACACGTCCCTCTCGATCTTTTCAGACTTCTTCGCAGAAATCGGAAAGAAGAGGACGATCAGAACACAGGGAAGAGCACGTCAAGTCCAAAGACAAGGAACCTGCTCATCAAAATAAAAAATTACAGTTTCCAAAGAAGAAGGTAGCCAGTATTAAAGTAATCAACCATGCCGAGAATACTGAGGACACAGCTGAAAAACGGAGAATGGGCTCAGACATTGCTAGACAGCGCAGCAGAAGTGAGCATAGCTCGCAAGTTCCTAATGAATCATCTGGAGACAGTGGACACGAATGAATACATTCAGTTGGAAACTGCAGATACCAGAGTTAGCAAACCTCATAAAATATATGAAATAACATTGCATATAGAGCGGGATAAGACTAGGAAAATAAGGGTCTATTTTGGGATAATCTCTCGAAAGGCTATGACATCCTTCTAGCTGAAAAAGACTGGCCTCCAGAGTTTGTCAGGGAGTGCCCTCATGGCGAAGAAATAATTATGCCTGCCTTCTCAAATCATATTCCAATTCATAAAAAATATACACTTGCAAGAAAGTGGGCAGTAGCCCAAGCTCCAGCATTATATAAAAACCACGTGGGATGGGATGAGGACTCCCCTCCTCACAAAATCCAGTTAAAATCACAACCTACTGCACAGAGGCAGTATCCAATTAAGCAAGAAGCTAAAAAACAGGTAAAAGAGATCCTAGATCAACTTGAATACCAGGGGGTGATTGAAACTTGCACCTCACAAATGAACAATCCTTTGTTTCCTGTCTCCAAACCAGATAATTCATATCGTCTTGTTTTGGATTACAGACACCTTAACTCATGTTGCAAAACCTTTGCAGTACAAAACTCGCATAGTGCAGCACTAATGAATAACATAGTGCGCAGAAAATACAAAACAACATTAGACATCTCTAATGGATTTTTTTGTCAAAATATAGCACCAGAGAGCAGATATTTGACGGCGTTCTCAATAAATGGTTCGCAAAAAAAATTCTGTTGTTTACCCCAGGGGTTCAAGAACAGCCCAGGGTTATTCTCAGCGAGAGTAACAGAATTACTACAAATATATGATGACGAGGCATTATCTTATGTCAACTACATTTATCTAACAGATGATGACTTGGATACTCACTTGAAAAGAGTGAACACCATAATACTTGGGTTCGCAGCAGAGGGTTACAAATTCAACTTTAAAAAGTCAAGAATTGCCCATTTAACTGTCCTGTTTTTAGGATATGAACTATCAAGTGAAGGCAAAAGCCTGGCTGACAATTTCCTAGAGAAATGTGCTGTAATCCAAGCACCTAGAACACTAAAAAACTTACAGTCAATTCTAGGCTTCCTAAATTTCGGAAGAACATACATTATAAACTATGCAGAGAGGGTCAAACCCCTTTATGATCTAATAAAACCAGATTTTAAAAGAATCATCTGGACTCAAAAACACACAGAAATTTTGAGATCCCTACAAACAGACATGTTAGTTAAAACAAAACCACAAGCACGTGATAACACACGCAACCTTGTGATTCGTGTCATCCCAGGAAGATGCGGATTCACATACCTGACCTCTAATGAGGGAGAAACGGTACCAATAGCATACAAATCACACTTGTATACAGAAGCTGAAAAAAGGTTCAGCATTAAGGAAAACATTGTTCATGCGGTTCAAACTGCTATAGCAAAAGAAAAATACCAAGCTGATGGTAGACGTGTTACAGTCAGAACAGCAGAATCAGCTTTTGAGGCATTAACAACCCCATGTAATCTACCGACAACAGCATGGATACAATGGGTAAATTCTATTGCTACAGAAAAAGTAAAATACTATTTTGATCCAGACATGAAAAAATTAAAATATCTAGAATATGAAAGAGAATATCCTCTGCCAATCGACATTCTGCCCTTACGACAGTACGCCTGTGTAATATATACAGACGGACATGCTCAACCCTCAGTTTGGGGAGAGCAAGCATACAACGCCACATGCGAGATTGTAAAAGACGTGTGGCGCGGAGGTAAACTGAGACCTCTATTGACAAAAACACACTCAGTGGAGAATAATTCAGAACAACAAACTGAAATAATAGCATTAAAAATGGCGCTAGATAATGCCGATCGCGAATTCCCGACACTAATAGTGTGCGATTCGTATTACTGCGTCAAATCATACAACAACGATTTACAGAAATGGACTCAAAACGATTACAAAGATGACACAGGTGCAACAATAAAGCAAAAAGTGCTTTGGGAACAAATAGTTCTTTTACAGAAAGAACTACCAAAAACTCACGTGATACACTCACTGAGTCATCAGCGTGATGGCGTTCACGTTGCAGGGAATTCATTGGCTGAAACAGCCACAGCAGTAGCATCTAAACCGGCTTCCGTAGCTAGAAAAAAGCATTCAGTAAAATACATTGACGGGGAAACAGTGCTGGCGGTGATAACGTCATTAAAGGGCGACTGCTCAGCACTACCGATCAACTATCCACTCAATTATAGATACATAATCGATGCAAACTTCGTTCCTTTTGCTCGAATCCCTGGAGTGGGGGATAGAGTAATTCCAAACATGGACAGGAGAGGCTTGTTAATTGCAGACGCACACATGGGTGAGGGTCTTAGACACCTTAAGATTAAAGATTCTCTGGAAGAATTACAATCAGTATACTGGTGGCCAGGCATGAGTCTGCACCATCACATTTTTGCAAAAAATTGCCCGGACTGCAATAGGGATCGCAGTGGCGACCGAGACGGCGTGCTACCATTGCGCTTCGCTCCAGATTGGATTAATCAACAACAATAAGAAAATACCCATTATGAATAATGCGTCATATTAACATGTAAAGACTATTTTCACTTATAATATAGACCCCAGCGCTCGGCTGACGTCTGGACTGTTATAAAAAGATTTGCGAGTCTACAATGGCATATACGCTAGGAGCATGCTACGTTCTGACCAATGTTTTTCCTTTAGCTCTCGAGCTTATGGGGGATGCATGGCCAAATGAGCATTGCATAGCGGGACTCTTCTCACTTCCTTCCTGTAGGAAACGGGATGTGTAAAGAAAAAACCAAGGCATAGAGCAATCTATAACGGAAAAGGTATTAGGTTCGGGAGCTGGGTGGGTCAAACATTTAATAAGTGTCCAACGTAGTCTAAATAACCTGCCAAGAAATTCTCTGAAAGGTCTCAGTCCGTACGAACTATTGTTCGGGACTAGAATGTTGATCCAGGACCTTGATAGTCAGACTTCAGTGGTTAAAGAAAAATGCTTTGATATCAAAGATCGTTTGGCTATTTTACAGGACTTAAATGAAACAAGAAAAGACCTGAGCAACATAAAGTTGAAGCAGCAGTCAACGACCACTGAAGAGAAACCACCTGTCCCAGCAAGGCCTGTCTGGATTCCAAAAGTCGGGGATCTAGTCAGAGAGAAGATCGCGGTAAAGAAGGAATTTGGGCCTTCTTACAGAAAAGCAGTTCCTGTCTTGTCTATCAACGGGACGAGATCAGTAGTACTACCGCCCCTTGCTGGTAAAAAGGAGAACCGAGTTGTATCCATCGACCTGGTAAAACCACAATCATGTGGCCGATAACAAATAGTAGGCCAAGTGGACTCCCAAGAAGTAGCAGAACACCAAAGTTTGCTACAAATACAGAGGTTCAAACTGAGAGACTAATCACATTCGAAAAATCTACAGTGAATCAACAAGGACTATGCAACAAAGCAATGGAACTTAAACCTCTTAAAACCCAAATAAAAACCTTTAGTCAAGACACACCGACCTACAATGAAGTAACAAATGACTATGCTGATGAAACAAAGCAACTTCCAAAAGCAGAAAGTAATCCAGAAGCAATTGGAACAATTGACAGAACAGCATCCGGCTACTTCATCAACTTCGATGATTTCTCTGAGGATCCAAGTGAACCTGAAATACAGCCGACAAGAAAAACTATTAAAGACAAAGCAAAGGAACTTTTTCAACAACTGAAAGAAACCTATCTGATTTCTCCATGGATTGAAATTTGGGTGGCATTAGGTGCATTTGTCCTCATACTTTGGCTCATCATGGTACTATGCTTGGGACATTTCATTGAGGGAAAATATGCTAAAATGGACACAGCAAGCAAGAAAATCAACTTGGTCCTTAAACCACACACATCTTCACACGTCGAGAAAAGAGAACTTTCTTCAATAAACTTCACAGCCAATCCTATACCCGGCGGGGTAGCATGGGACAATACTGATTATGAAATATATGGCCCGGTTGAAATCCTGAAGTATCCACACTAATTTCAGATTTCATTAAGTGACTTTGTAAAACCAAGCACATTTGCTGATGATTGGGACTTTGGAAGTATTAATGATATGATGTCGGACCTAGTGATGTCTGCTAAGTTTACAGAACATGATTATTTACAAGGTTCATCTAATTATGATCAGATGTTTTGCTACAACCACTATGGTAACCATTATCTACATAAATCTGCACAACCTAGAAATGTTTTAAATTATAACCAATGGGAACATTGCGCAACTCCACCAAAAGGCAGTTCAAAAACATTTTATGATAAATATACTTATTTTTCAGGGTTTACCACAAGTAATGCAGAAACATTCTACTTCAAATTGTTAAACAAGACAGGAGTGAAGACCATTCTTACAAACACAAAATTGATATATTCAGATTCATTTTTTGAACAAATGAATACATTTGGTTTTGATTTCTGGAATAATAACATTGAAACGAAAACAATTTGGGGCACAAAAGATTGCCAAGTACAAGGTATAGAATCACTATTTAGAGCCTGCATGATCCCAGAACAAATTATATTTTTGAATGACACTATTCAACAAACTACCTGTCTTGGCCTAGCCAAAATCAAAGACTTAAACAAACCGTCTATTCCAAAGCCAACAACGATCAGTAATAGCACTACGGATGTTGAGATAGACGTAAACCATATTTTAAACCAAAACAGAACACATCCTGAATGGAAACAATGGTTGATCTGGCCCACAGATACAAATAACTGTCAAGACAGATTCCTGAACAAAATACAGGGGTTCACATTGACCAGGCCAGACCCTAGATATTCCCAAAGACAACATCCAGGGATAATTACTACCTACAGTGTGGGGAAACTATGTCTTCAATGGCTACAAACATCCACACTGGCAGAAATTAAGCAACATCTAACTTTACTTAAAGAAGGTGCTGACTTGCGTGATTTCATTATGGGACCACGCAAACAGCGTCAAAAACGTTTCATAGCGGCCTCTATGTATGCAGCTTACAATGAAGCTTGGAAAGAAACTCAAATTGAGACAGCAGAGAAAATACGGGAAATTGACCGTGTTAATTTGGAAAAATCACTTTCTGTTGTGGACAATGGGTTAATGACTCTGTCTTCCAGAATATATTCTCTGGACAGTATTGTGTCTTCAGCAATCGATATAATAGAGCAAGACTTACTGATGTTACAACACGGTCAGTCTCAATTGCGTTCTATTGTACAGCTTGGCTGGACGTTACAAAATCTGCGTTCAGGCTATGTGCCTTGGCGTTTAATCAACACAACGTCACTATTTAATATCTTTAACCTTACTGATAAACAAATCAGTTTGGCACAGAAGGGTACTGATTATACAATTCTGAGCATTGAAAAACTTGAGAGATTACCATTGACAATGTCAGAACGACCTGTCATTGAATGGATAATACATGGGATAATTAATATTCCGATAACAACTTTCCAGTTTCAATACTGCCAAAAATATATACAGGCAGGTCAGTATGAAAGGTTGGGTAAAGGATACATTAAGTCAACATGGAACTTGCCCTATACACACGCATATGTCAGTAATAAAGGCCAAAGAGTGTTTCTTAGTGGCAATATTTGTGCGAGATCACTAAGCGGTATACTTCTGTGTCAGGGTATAAGTTTGCATGGAGCCTGTGAAGGGACTTCAAATAACCTTTCATGTCACCAGCTAGGCACACCTGCAACACAAATAGAACCATTCTTTAGGAGACTCTCGAACGGGAGTTACATTCTAATTGTAGATCGCAGATGTTGCAGCTTGCTGCCAGGAAAACCTTATCTCGTAAGCGTGACTACCAGGGTCATGTGCTGTGAAAGAGTATTGTTCCCGAATGATGCTCCAGACAGGGAGGCAAGGTTATGGCCCAGTTTGAAAATTTCTTCTATTCGAATTGATACTTTAAGCAGAATGAAGACTGTGCTCCTACAGACGCCAACCCAGTTGACGTCATCAAAAGAAATGTATGATCTCCAAGTTGCAAGGACAACGGCAGAGAATCATTCACTGTTATCAACTAATTCCCCCCTACACTTCGCAGAAATACTAAACGAAATCTTAAATATTTCTGATACAAATGGTATCGCAAGTGTATTTAAGACAGTATTTTCAGGAGCTTTGACCCCATTCAAAGCCATCCTGGGTATTTTTCCTAACTTTGTCCATTCCATTTTTGGCGGACTTCCTCTCCTGTTGGGACTAGTAGCAGGCATCCTATTTTTGCTCCTGCTGCTTCGCTATGGCAAACCGTGTCACAGACAAGACACCAGCGACAATGGAAGAAACGATCCTAGCCATACGCTACCGGGACCGCATAACTAAAGTCCTTGGACTAGCCCGGCTAAGAGACCTGAACATGACTTGGTTTCTTTCATTTAGACCCTTGTGGCAGCGTTGTGTTATGCCTGTATTAAGGTGCGTGCTATGCGGCGAAGAATGCGTGTTGGACACCTGTCTCACACTACAATCAGAAGTGCCATTGGACGCAGAGACTTTGTTGAGTCCGGTAAAGGCTCATGCATTGTGCTGTCCCCAGCGGCTACCAATCCTGATGACGGCATTCGTGGAGACTTCACCACTACGATTGAAGGGTAGGGAAGTACAAGATGAAAGCAGCATCGATCAGGTACGACCTTCTGTCAGCTATGCTGATCACACCATC
This sequence comes from Lissotriton helveticus, assembly GCF_964261635.1. Lineage (NCBI taxonomy): Eukaryota > Metazoa > Chordata > Amphibia > Caudata > Salamandridae > Lissotriton > Lissotriton helveticus. Next base: position 1,497,708,795 of record NC_136063.1, on the reverse strand, counting down.
AATGAAGGCAATCATGCTCATGAATGCATGGTAACAGCATTTTCCGAATTAGTGGAACTTTCGCAAGAAGCTATTGACTGTTTTTTCGAAAGTCTAAATGATATGATGTTTTCACCAGAGCAGAAAGAATGACTTTGAGCAAACTTGCACACAGCGTTCCCTAAACCCTGAATTTGGCCTTCAACTTTGAAAATAAAGCAATATGAATTTTTTTCTCCCCAGTTTTTTCAAACAGCAGGAACTTTTTCTCCAATCCAAAAATATTTACAATTTTTTTTGGACACTTATCTTCTGCCTAAAGTAAAACTAATCTTAGAGAACAGAATTTCTATTTTTAGGTACTCTAGAGACATTACCTCGACATTACTCTCTAGCATGTTCACAAGTGCATTATATTTTTGTGATGAAATGGTCTCGCACTTTTTCTTCTGTATTAAGAGCCATTTCATGTGTAATTTTCGCATTTTATTCATGCTGATTTACAAAATATGCGTAATAGATTTTGCATTATTATACTGCTTGAGTGCATATAGTAACTATACTCATCTTTCGTGTATTTCGCATTTCCGATTTTCAAAATGCATATCATTGTATTTTGGGGTGGCTGGGTATACACATTCACTGTTAGTTATATTTACTATGCCTAGATTAGTAATTATGGACCTAGATTCCGTGGAGTGGGTGTGATGTATTTACTATGGGTGCTGTATCGATACTCCTATTTCTGACCCTTTTCTGGTTAATAATTAACTAGTAGCCATACAACGGCACAGAAGACCGTTATCTGATTAGGTCATAGCGCATGCTATCGCATTAGGCAAGCACTATTTCTCCAGCCCCCCTAGCAGGCATACGGAGTTCTCAAAACAAATCAAACCTCCAGCAACCTGGGAAATCCCCCGCAGCTATTGTTTTGATTTAGCCGAGAACTTCAGTATAGAATGTGCGAACGACCAGTTCTTATGACATCCTTATTGACGTATTTATGTCCATCCTTACGTCAATCTCGGCACCTTTCAGGTATAAATAATACCGACATTGCCCTAAGCAAACATACGGTGGTGATGAGATTGGAGCAGCGAGACTTGCCGAGGAGCCCAGCTGATGCCGAAAACAGCCCACGGACGCTGCCCCTCCTTTTTGACGCGCTGAGAGAGACGCTGCCTTTTCTCCTGCAGAGAAATCCATCCCCGGCGTTTCCAGCCGCCCTCGCAGGCAGCTGGGATATCAAGTCCTGAGATAGAGATACCAGCCATCCAGCCTTCTAATTCCCAGGTACTGAACTGAATAACCCTTGCAGAGAATTCTTGAGTCAGACCCTTGGCAAACAAAACTTAACTTAAACTGCTACTTATCTACTCCCACCCACGTATTAGGCTTAGGTCAGGTACACTGGGGTAGGCGTAGTTAGAAGCACCAGTTGAGTACGATTAGTCAATGTATATATGTATATATCTATTTTATCCATTTTAAGTATCATATGGCTAAGAAACCATATCAATGCTTTTACAGTATTATTTTATAATTCTGTTTTTACAGTATGCACTTTACTTAACCTTAAGTATTGCAATAATAGCGATTCATTTCTCTTGTACGAGAAAAGAGACTGATCAATAAATAACATCTTTTATTGAACACGCCCGTCTCTTCCTTTTCTCTACAATCTGGTGAAACTAAGAATGCACGTACTGACTGAGTAAAATAGCTGTCTTTTGTTTTCACACGACTCTGGAAATATACTCTTGATTTAGGGGGAGCAAAGTTGTCATGTTCTATGGTTGTCAGAAACTAAATCCCTTCTTGTCTATCCAGGGAGGTTAAACTCCTCCTTGCCTATTCGAGAAAGTTTCTAGTGAACTCTGAGCTAGCTGGCACACATAACTTTAAGTCTAATATCGTCAGTAGAAGACCTAGTTAACCTCAGTCCTACGTCTATACTATTGAAGATATTATTCCAATGCGCAGAGCCTATTGGGATAATAGGAACTACACTACAATGGAAAGGTGCAAGAACTTAAAATACGTACTCGTTGTTGTTTGTGCCTTTTCAAGATGGGTAGAAGCCAATCCCCTAAAAGACAATACTGCCTTGTCCACAGCGAAGGCCCTTGTGAAAGAATTCTTTCCTAGATTTGGAATGCCGAGAATGGTCTCGAGCGACAATGGGAGTGAATTTGTGGGTCGAGTGATGAAGAAAGTATGTGAAGGGCTAGGCATCCAACAGAAGTTTCACGCTGCAAATCACCCCCAGTCAGCTGGACTAGTAGAATGCTACAATGGCATGTTAAAACTTAAACTGGCCAAGATCCAAGCGAGCACTGGTCTTAAATGGCCTGATGCTCTGCCCTTAGCACTACTATCCACCAGAATGACTGTACATTCGCGAGTGGGACTTAGTCCTTATGAGATCGTTTTTGGCCGCCCGGCCAACATATGGGGAGTGCCAAGGCCCACGAAATTCAGTGAAATTGAACACCCTGTTTTGCTTGACTATCTGTACGAATTGATGGCTAAATTGAGTGTTTTACACCAACAGGTCCATGACTCTCTACCTCAGGCCTCTGAAGCTCCAGGACACCCCATTGATCCTGGATCCTGGGTTTTGGACAAGAATTTCCAGCGAACAAAGAACAACCAGCCCAGGTGGACCGGCCCACACCTCGTCCTTCTTTCAACAAGATCAGCTGTTCGAGTGGAAGGGAAGAAGCACTGGATCCACGGGGTCCATTGTAAAAGGATCCCTTTGCCTCTGCCATATGACCGGTGGGTCCAGGAGGGTATCGCTGACTCAGAAGCTGAAACTGTGCCTCGTTTTCTGCCCTTCAGTGATGCACGTGTAAAAGGAACTAACTCTGAACGTGAAAGTGAGAACATTTTGCAAGAAGCGGTGCCACCATCAAAGCGATTGAACACTACAGAGCCTGAACTCCTGTTTCAGGACCAGAGAGTACCTGGAAAGAAGCGCTATAATTTGAGGCCGAGACCTATGGACAAATAAAAGTTTTTTCTCTGCTATTTTTGAAAGCGCAGCTCTCCCATCTGAGAAACTTGCTTATTTTTGCTTTTCGAACCGCCATCCGGGTTCCGCTGCTAGGGTCGCGATTGCCCAAAGTCTTTGGGGTGCAGCTGACGACGTTAGGTCGACAGTTCTGGTTGGTCTAAGGGAGTTGCCCTAGACTGACAGAAGCATTCCTTAGCAGAAACAACCTACCATCGCAAGCAGCATTTTAGAGAGGATGGAGTTTTTCGAGATGGAGAAATCTGCCAAAACTATGAACTTTAAAGCTAGAATATGTAAAATGATGACAAAGAAACGCTTTTTGATATTGTGCATTTTCATGTTATTCAGTGTTATGATATTTTTAATAGGATATGTTTTATTCTCTTTTCGAGTAACATTTGCACCCACTACATCGCCCGTACCTCCTCTTACTGTTTCCTCACATTCTTTTCAACCCCTTCCTGAACATGAATCTGCTAGGAGATTAGAGTTTATTAATAACTCCTTCGATCAGCTTTTGCACCAACACCAACTGGTAATGAACACGACTAACTGTTGGGTGTGTGGTCTTATGCCTCACACAACGGATAAAGGTATCCCTTATCTGGTCCTGCCTTTCAGCAATAATGGTTCTGTGTGGGCATACAGAACAATGTTCATCTACGCACGTGAAATCCACCCCCTAAGTTCTGTAAGGGACAATCCCAAGAATAGTGCTCTAGTTAAGGGTATAGTCGATATGATTAAGGAAGAGATTTCTTATGAAACTACCCCGAAAGATGAGACACTTGCATATATAGGATGGAACATAACAGGATATGGAGCTACTCTGAGTGAAAAGCAGCAAGGTAAGAGATCTTCCCCGATTTGGATCGTACCCCATCAGGGTCACCTATGTCTGCAAGGTAATGGCAAGAATCCAAGAGCTCAGCTAGGGAAGAGTATCTGTACTGAAACATATGTTTTTGGGTCTCAGACTTCCCCTGCGTTCTTAGCAGCTAAGGGTACATATTTCATCTGCCACAATAGAGCCTATACATGGTTGCCCCCTGACTTTTCGGGCATATGTTTTGTTTTGTTCCTGTTGCCTCCCACCTACACAGCAGCAGCAGATTACCACAAGACAAGGATAGTTAGAGGTGTCTTGAGTAAAGAAGACACTGCAGGACAAGAATTTGGGTACTTCGTAAAGGGTTTTCTGCCGTTCTGGGGACCAATGGTTAACAGCAGGAACATAAGGCAATTGACAAGGGTGGTTGAGTCCACCGTAATTGAAACTGCTGGTGCCCTTAGTAACTTGACTGCTGAGCTCCAGTCGGATCATCTTATGACCCTTCAGAACAGGGTCGCGCTAGACGTCATACTTGCAGACCGAGGTCGGGTATGCAAATTGATCCAATCGAGTTGCTGTGTTTTCATTCCAGATAACGCTCCAACAGTGTACCTGGCCATCTCTAAACTGCATAAGATTTCCGAATCTATTCATGTGGATAAAGGAGATTGGTCGTTGATGGGATGGTTCTGGGAACTGATATCTGCTTGGGGATGGAAAATTCTGATGGTCATTGGGATGGTCTTAGCCATTCTTTTCCTGTTCCGTCTGTGCGTGCAGTGTGCTCCTGCAATATGTGGCCTCTGTGCTACATCATGTGTAAGGAAACCTGTATCAAGAGCCGAGCTAAGTAATAGGATGATGTTACAGCAACATCTCAATGACTTTAGGAATATAGACCTGGACTCATATTAGCATGAAGATAGGTTTATTGCCTATGTAAGGGCAAAAGGAGGGTCTGTAGTACTTAAAATTTTGGACTCGTGTTATAAACTTCGTCGTAACACGACGATTTTGGTGTCAAAAGACCGAATATGACAAGTACACTATGCACAAGCATTTTCGTCATATTCGAGTGACGAATTCGCCCCGAAATCGTCATTATCGTTCTGAACCATTGGGTTCCATTTTGAATACGGCAGCCATTTTCTGAGTTGCCCTCACATAGGCAGATGAATTAAGCCAAATTCAATTCCAAAGGACACGTACATCTTAATTGACTTCTCTGCGACCTGGGCAAGCTGGAACCATTGCCCCAGGCCGAACCTGCCTGGCCAGTTCCTCTCCCAGTGGCCGAACGAGATAGCATCAAGGCACAGCCTGCCATAAACCTTGTCATCACACACACACCCTGCCTAATCTTGCTCACACCTGTCCCTGCTCTTTTCTCTCTTACTTGCTTTATGAGGAGGAGGTGCCCGTTTTTATTGGGGGTCCGTCGATATCTGATGAAAATACTGCGCCTTGCCGGATAATTTATTATGGGCTGGACAAACTGAAATGTGGGCTTGTCATCATGACTCTGCTTTTCCTTTGTAGTGAAAACATGTGAATGGTATACTAAAATGTAAAGAATGTTTGCCTAAAGCATAATATTTCCTATAAAAGGAGAAGCCTGGCTTTGTAAGATTGAGCAGTCTCCTGAAAATATACACACCGTGTTGTTGTACTTCTAGGACGCCTGTTACTTGGTTGCAGCCAATAAATTCGATCCTTGACTTCACCTAGAAGACTCTGAGTTTCTGTGTCTGAATCAGGAAAGTACTCGAGGTCTTTGGGTGTTGTCCCTGGCACCGCTGGGTTACCGGTTCGGTACCGGTTCTGAAAAACCCAGTACCTCAACAAGGCTGTACCTTCCCGTTCTGTGACAAAGAGGACAAAAGGTTTGGCATAATCGGGTGTAGCTAGGACAGGTGCAGAGCATAATGCTTGTTTGAGGGTGTCAAAAGCAAAGGTATGATCAGGTGTCCATGGCAATGGGGAAGAGATTGTGGTTGTTAGCTGTATCAGGGGTTTGGCCAAGTATGCAAACTGGGGAATCCATCGTCTACAGTAGGACGTGAGGCCAAAAAAGGCACGGACTTCCTTCTGTGTCTTGGGTACAGGAATGTTAAAAGTGAGTTGAATTCTTTCAGGTGTGAGTGCCCTACCCTCCTTTGACAGCAGGTGCCCTAGGTAGGCCACCTGCTGTAAACACAATTGTAATTTTGAGGGTGACACCTTGTGGCCATGCTGTGCAAGGAACATTAGGACAATTTGTGATGCTTGTTCACATTCCGTTCGGAGCGTGCAGTGATCAGTAGGTCATCGACATATTGTAATAATGTCGTATTGGTGGGCAGAACAATGTCGTCTAACTGTCTTTTAAGTGCCTGACTGTAGATACTGGGGCTTTCTGTATATGCTTGGAGAGCTCTTGTGAAGCAGAAGCTACGACCTTGTAAGGAGAATCCGAATAGGTACTGACTGTCTTGGTGGATCGGTACACTGAAGAAAGCATTTTTCAGGTCGATTACAGTGAAATGTGTAGCCTCAGGATCTATGGCTGTTAACAGAGTACTGATGTCTGAGACCACGGGGTATTGTGGTACTAGTCATATTTGTTGAGTTCACGTAAGTCAACCACGAGTCTGTAGACTGGTGGCGCACCGTCATCAGTTTTCTTTCGGACTGGCAGAACTGGCGAGTTACATATGTTGGAAGGTACTTCTCTGACTACTCCTTTTTGTATCAGGTTATCAATAATCTGGATAAGGGCTTATTCTGCATCTGGAGGTAATTTGTATTAACGGACACGGGGTAGGACAACACCTTCCTTCAATGTCACTAGGTGTGGTGTAATATCCATAAATCCTACATCTGTTGGGTCAGTAGCCCATAATGTGACGGGAATGTCTCTTAGTCTGACATCTAGTTCTCGTGTGGTGAAATGGCCTTTAAAATCTCGGAGGAATAGTCGGACTCCTTCCGGGGAACAACATATTATAGCATCTAGTTCTTTAAGTGTCTGAATGCCAAGGAGATTCTCAAGACAGGATTTTGTAAGCACTAAGTCGGTAGAAGTTTTAAGAGGACCAACTTGAAGTGATATTGGTTCAGAAACTTTGTTGATGCCAGGTGTACCTGAAAAACCCAAGTAAATACTATTTGAGCCAGGGAGGGGTACCTTGGGAACTTAGTTGTGTTGCACTGTCGTCCTACTAGCCCCGGTGTGGATCAGAAATGTTGCTTCTTTACCTAGGAGTTTAGCATGTACATAGGGACGCTCTTGGTCAACCGGGACCGGGATCAGTGGACGACTATCGTGTTCCCCCATCTGTCTCATGAAATTGTGGGAAATTCAGGATAGGATGACACTGGGTACTGATAGAGTTGGGTAGTAGGTTTAGTATCAGTTGGAGGAGCAGAAAGTCGAGGGGGATAGTTACGAGGTTGCGTCTTCCCAGTGGCAATATTATGTTGTAATACTGGACAGTCACGCACAAAATGACCTGGCTTTTTGCAATAGTTACATTTAACTTTTTCTTGTGATACTTGGGGTTGTTTAGGAGTCTGTTGGATTGTATTAGTCTGTGCTACCAATACCTTCATTTTAGTATCCTTTGTCCTTTTCTTTTCTAGTTCTTGTTCATCCCTAATTCTATTTTGGTGATATTGGAGCATCTGAAGTGTTTGTGAAGGAGAGCTTGCTTGCCAAGTACTCTCTACCTTCAGTACTCTATTTCTAATCGTGGACAAGGCATTTTCTACAAATTTGGAGACAAATAATCGACTATAGGTGTCTCCACCTGAGGAGAGACCGCTGTTGATGAGAAAACATTTCTAAACCTTGTATAATAGTCCCCTATGTCCTCATCTGGTTTCTGTTTGCATGCAGAGATAGCATCCCAATCTTCTTTCTTAGTGGTCAGCAACTGGGATAGTATTTTAGGGAGACAGCGAGGGAGTTCCTGAACTAGGGGTCCTAAGCCTTGTCCAGGATTGCGAGTAATGTCTTCTTTCTCTCATTCCGCCCATGCTACCTTTTTCCCTTCAATCTCCCAGTCCTGTCCCTTTAGCTTGTCATAGGTTCCCTGTGGTAATAGGACCTTGAGTAGAATATTGAGGTCCTTGTAAGTAAAGGAACCCATTTGGAGGATATCCTTGAGTTCCCTATGGAAACCCGAGGGATCCTTTTAATGAGAAGGGACAATTTTCTTCATTTCTAGTATTTCTAGTTTTGTCAGAGGGGTGTAAACAAACGTTTGTTGTAACTTTCCTGCGGAGTCTGCTACGGGGTGTACTTCTCGGAGAGGGAACTGTCCTTGGTCATAGTGATGGGGATTTACATCATAACTATCTGTAAAGCATTGAACATATCGCTGTCGTAGGTCACGGAAAATATTTAGAAACTCTTGTCCCCTGGCCACCCACCTCCCTTCTAAACAGTCCCGTAAGAGAGAGTGTAACTTTTTAGGTGGGCAACCAGTGTCTTCGTACATTGTAATGAGGTGTTGAACCATATAGATGCTGGCTATCCTTTGTGATGGTAGAGGAATTGATAAAAACATTTGGGCAACTATATCAGGGCCATATATAGAGTATTGAGATACCCAATGTGTGCTTGATCTAGCGAGTTCTTTTTCTTGTGTGGTGAGTGGAGGCTCATCGTCCATCCAATCATCTAGAGCTTCTTGTGTTCGTTGGAACAACTTATCTGTGGGGGCTGACAATTTCTTAGTTTTAAGTTTGAATTGTCCATTATTTTGAGAACAAGGGATACGGGAACGTACTGCACCGTGAAAAGAAGTTCCTTCTTCCCTGTCTTCGTTTGTACTTTCATTTTCTGTTTCCTGGGTATGGGCATCTTTTTGATGGTAATCAGAAACCTTGCTCGTGAAGAGTAGTATAAAGAGATCTATTTCTTTTATCTTATTATAATTTCCTGCGACTACTGCTTGATCTAGTTGTAATAAATAATCAGGAACTCTTTTTCCTGCGCTAGTTATCATTCTGATAAAACAAGTGATCATGAATCGTGAGAGGCATTTTTTATGTGCTATGGGTCTATTTTTAATAGCTTCCTGTAAGGTTTCTAAATTTTCTCCTGTTCGGAGAGCCTCGTAAATTTTATTCAGGCAATTTGTGACATTCGGCACTTCTTCTAAACCTTCTAGAGTCTCTCGTAGGCGAAGAGAGATATTTGCTTGTGACCCTTCCCCTGGGGTTGGGTCATAATCGCACTCTAACATGGGTGGAATGTCGCTTGAGGTGTCATGGGTGGGTTCAGTCTGGGTGACTATTCGTCTGGCTATTATCTGATTGGTATAAGCAGGAGTAGATTCCATTCAGTAGGTAGTAATAAAATCATCGGGTACAGAAGGGACCTTAGAACGTGGAGGTGCTGTAGGGATACTAGAATCTGAGCTAACTTCTGACTCTAATTTTGGTGAGAGGACAGGATATATACCCGTCGCAGAGGCCGAGGCCTCTCTTTTCTTTTGTTCAAGACAAATATCATCATTCTGATCCTGTAACCTTTTCATCTTACTTTCTTCTGACATTCTCTTTGCTTTCTCAACCTTACCTTGCTCTTTCTGTTCCCTTCGATGTGCTTCCTTTCGCCATGTATCAACGCTTTCTAACATCGAGGGTCTTGCTTTCTTTTCCCAACACCTTTTCTCAACCGCCATAATACAATTCAAATCCCATGTGCCACTCTTTGGCCATCTGATCGAAACGTCTAAATCTTTAGTATAACCTTCCCAAAGATCCAAATACAAGATGGCACCAATCCCATGTTTGGTGTACATAAAGTTACCAGGAGTATCCTTCGGGGGGACTGGTAAAGATTGTTCCAGTAACCCCTTCCGGGTACCCAGTTTACACAGTTTAGAGAACAAAGGCATTGTATCAGATACAAATAAAGATTTACACTTGGAAGAAAACTCGATATACTATGAGTATCAGAGTACAAACATACCGTTTTCTAGAAACCTAGAACCCGTCTTTACCGCGCTCTGAAAAGATCAGAACCCGTCTTTACCGTGCTCTGAAAATTCAGAACCCGTCTTGATACACTCCCAGCAGTACTCACCGAGCTGCAGAGAACTTGAAGATCTTGAAGATCTGGACACTTGACTACGCAGCGCTCGTGGACAGGGACTGGTCGGGTTTCAGACGACCTCGGACTCAGCAATCTTCACAGGTTTCGGGCTCTGGGTCGAGACTTCCGCTGTCGTCCTCACCGCCTCGTATGGATGGCTAGGCCGTGGCTCGGACCCCCTTTGACACGAAGGAGTTCATGCAGGAACACCCTGCAGTGTGCACTTGGAAGTCCGTCGATGTCTTGAAGAGACCGGTCTAGGTCCGCATCACCGGCGTGTGGGGAGAAAGGGAAGTCCCTGTTCGGGTGCCAATTTGCTGTGGTAAATATTTTAGTAATTTACCTTGATCATAATTTCTAGACATAAATAATAAATTCAAGTATGAAGAGCAGAGTCCGTGGTGGTTCGAATTCAGGGTCTTTATTCAGTAACTCGAGTTAAGGGAGAGCTCCGTCACCTGAGGAGGATCGGAAGAATCTCTAACTTTATTCTCAGAACACATGGTATTTAAAGAAAAAAAGAGGAAGGAGCTTCCCTTCAATGCATGCCCGGATCATATGTTGATATAAACAGAAGTCATGTAGGCCCGGATCATATGTTGCAATAGAACAGAAGTCATGACCATAAAAGGAGGCAACGTCGTGAAAAGGGGGCACATGGTAGATAAAATAAGGCTGAGTCATGATTTAGAATGAGGAAGCACAAGAGAGGCAAAGGTGTGAAGAAATAACGCTAGGCTGGTTCCTTAGATAAGAGAGAGGGAGTCGTGACAGGATGTCTGTTTGTCGTGTTTCAGCATTCGGGGGCTCTTCTTCTCGGAATTGGTTGTGGTGGTTTAACAGAACGGGGGCTATTTCTCGGAATTGGTCTGATTATAGGGAAATGGTTACAGATGGGGGGTCTTGTTCTCGGCATTGGCTTGACCACAGATATGTACGGTTTAAGTGAGGAAACTGGTTCTCGGAATCGCCCTGAGCATAAGGATGTAATGTTGACCTTTTTGGGGAAGGAGAATGCGTCTGCAACTTCGTGAGGTGCATGATCAGCGCGTGATTGGTTCGTGCTCGTGTGCTCGTGTTCTCGTGTGCTCGTGTTTTAGCAAGATGGGCTCGGGGACGTGACTGAAGAGGGTGTATGATGGGACATAACTTTACGATAAATAATCATTTTCCACAATCCTTAGGGATATTGCTGCCACCAGTGGAATCTAATCCACTTAACTTTTGCTCCCTTGCTAAAGCAAGTTTAGCTTGGGCCAGGGCTGTTTCCTCTTTCTCTATCTGAAATTGGACAGCTCTCATTCTAGCCTCATGTTCTCTTCTCTGACGGGAAGTCATTCCCCTTTGAGAACCCCTTGAGGCATTAGAGAGGAGAGATTCCCTGGAAGGAGATCTTTCCCTTCTATTGCCTGGATTAAGTCTACTATTAGGCCTGGAAAGGTGAAACACCTCTCCATTCCCATGTAAACTTAGGTTAGCCTGGCTAAGCCTCCTGACTTGGGCCTGGCTATCTTCTCCATCTTCTGAATCTCCCCCCTCCTCTTCCTCTTCTTCTTCCTCCTCTTCTACTTCTGGAGTCAGGGAATCATCTTCTGTAGATGGCACTCCTTCACCTTTATTATCTAGGGGGCCTGGTTTAGAGGCCTTCAAAAGATCAGCTGCCTCTAGGACTTCTATCAGGTGCCTTTTGTGAATACCGAAAGTCGTAAAGTTAGGATTTTGTCTCAGTTTAGTAGTAGTAAAGTTAGGATTCCTAACTTTACTACTACTAAATGCCTTTTGTGAATACCAAAAGTCATAAAGTTAGGATTTTGTCTCAGTTTAGTAGTAGTAAAGTTAGGATTCCTAAATTTACTACTACTAAATGCCTTCTGTAAATACCAAAAGTAGTAAGTTTAAAATGTTGTCGCAGATAACTTTTGTGAATCGGGCTCCTCCTGATCTATCGCCATATCAGTTCTGGGACCTAGCAATTTGGATGTTTATCTCTGGTGGCAGCATGCTAGCATGCAGGCTTTTAAATGAGCTGTTGCTAGCTGTTTATCAGTTGTTTTTTATTCTCCTGAACGTTCAGCTACACACTCTCGTCATAGGTGTGTGTATATGCCACAGAGAGTGCTCTATGCTGCAAAACCCATTCCGAACTATATCCAATGGGAGCCAGCTTGTGGATGTTTTCCATTTCTTAGACATCTTATTCCTTTTCCTTTAGATTCTGTTATACATCTATCTAACACAACATCCACTCTATTTGATGGTTGGAGGACCGCTCTATACGATTTATCTCCCCAACGGATATTATTGTTTAACATCAGCTCCCCTACTACCACTGAGGTCAGCTACTTAAGGAATTTCCCTAAGGTAGGTGAGTTGAGTCCTACCCTCCTAGATAGACTTACACTTGTCTTTTTTAGCCTGTTTTGGCTGCAGTATTTGTAAGACCATTTTCATTTTCCCTTATTATGCTTGTTCCTGTAGCCTTTTCTGTTCTGGTCCTCTCGTACTCATTATGGTTATTCCTGAAGGTTTCCACATCACTTGACCTTAAACTTTGGACAGGTAAGTACCTGGTTCCTTGGACTCCATATATGCATATTACTAATGGAGACCTGCATTTCTACTGGATCTGTGGTTATCTACTGGCAGACTTTGGGTTAATAGTCTTTATTCACCCACACCTTTCAGAATTCAATAACCGCTATCCCCTTTGGCACATACTGAGGGGAATCTATGGTACATGTTTTATACCTTACTTGTCACTACTTGGTTCGTTGGTGAGACAGGGCTCTATGTTATGCCCCATATTGGACACCCTTGGCACTTTCTGCACACATTAAACTTGTAGTCCGATTATGAGCGTCTTCCTACTCTTTCCCTATCTCCTGTCTATCGCTCAGTTTATTGTTTTTTATTACCTGAGCCAAGTCACTCCGCTCACTACTTTATTCATCATTTTAATTTTGGGCCCTGAATATTGTACAAAGATAGTTTTCCTAAAGTTATCTATTTTTGTGTTGTTTTTAGAATGTGTTCATTCTCTGCGGTGTGGTATGTATGGAAGTGTGGGAATAGATATATTAACACTTTTTGTGTCTTAGTGTCGTTTTCATTAATTGATCTGTTTTGTATGTCCCATTAATCATTATGCTATGATCAAACAATATTTAGTATTGATTATATTAGATATGAATAAAAAAATAATGTCAATTTTTGTTTATTGTTTGTGATCTAATTGAATGTATGTGTTTTTATTAAACTACTGTATTTTGATTTATTATATGCATAGTCTGCCAACGGATTAAGTTTAAAACCTGTTGCATTATCCACAAGGCACTGCAGAACCTGGGCCCTTCCTATCTTTTGGGGAAATGTATACCCTATGCACCCTCACGATCTCTCAGTTCCAGTGGTAAACATCTTCTGGAAGTACTTTGTATAAGAAAGGCTAGATTAGGGAGGAAAGCTCTGTCCTACCTGGGCCCTCGCCTTTGGAATTAGCTCCCTCTCTCTCTCAGACAGTGTTCAGAACATCTGATATTCAAGAAACTGCTTAAAACTTTCCTGTTCTGTATCTGCTAAACTTGCTAGGAATCACTGCCTCTCCTCACAGTCCGCTTAAGCACAGAGATAGCTCTTCGGGGGTCGATTCTCGCGCTATACAAACAAATAAAATAAAAATAAATAAATAAAATAGTCCCCCACATGTGCTCACTCCACGTGGGGGAGTCGGCACAATCTCTAATCCTGATTGGAGTGTGGCTACCATCTGCAAGATGGCGGGCACTGATGAGTGGGCTTCACCTCGCCTCTCCCTCCTGAGGGTTGGGGTTGGCAGAGGTAGGCACACCTTCTGGGCTATGCTAATTTTCCCACCTGTCTTCTCGCTGAAAAAGAGGGGAGTCAGGATGGGGGCCAGCTCCTGATGGCTGGGGGTTGCGTTACAAGGGCGGCAAGACCATTGATCCTCCCCTGCAACAAATGTCTCTTCATTGCCAGGGGGAGGTGTGACCACCTCTGCCCAGGAAAAGCTTTGTTTCTGGGCTCAGGAGCTAAGGCTCCCACCCCAAGGGTCCAGAAATATATCTCATGCTGGCAGGCAGTTGTGTACCAGTCAGGGAACCCACAAGAGGCTGGTCGTTTTTCAGGGGGCATCTCTAAGATGCCCTCTGAGTGCATTGTACAATAAATCCCACACTGGCATCAGTGTGGGCTTATTATGCTGAGAAGTTTGTTACCAAACTTCCCAGAAATCTGTAAAGCCATTATGGTGCTGTGGAGTTCGTAATGACAAACTCCCAGACCATATAATCTTTATGGCTTTACTGCACTTACAATGTCCAAGAATGGACTTAGGCACTGTAGGGGTACAGTGTTCATGCAACTGTACCCTCACCCGTGGTATAGTGTTCCCAGCTAGAGGGGTGTCTTACATATACCATAGGCAGTGGGTTGCAGGCATGGCACACAGGAATGTGTGCCATGTCGACTCTCCACTTTTCTCAGCACTAAAACAAGCAGCCTGCAATGGCAGAGTATGGCTTTTAAAGTGCAGGACCTCTAAGGGTGGCACAATATGTCCTGCAGACCTTAAAGGCCTTCCCTGTTCACAGTGTCCTTTGTACGCATTGTACCTTTTACAAGGGACTTACATGTGGCCAGAGAGGTGCCAATTGGCGGTACAAAGGTACAGCTTTGGGAAAGAACACAGGCCCTGGGAACCTGATTGGCAGGGACCCAGGGCACATCAAGTCAAAGTGAATCAGAAATCAGGCACAAAGTGCGGGGGTCACTGCTACTGAAACCCAGCTTCCTACAATGAATACCTAATCAAAAATTCTTAACACAAATAAGGTATAGAGTTGTATTACAGTCTGTTCCGGAGAATTATGTGAGGGTAGCATTGTATAAAGAAGCTGCATTCAAGTCGCCAACTGGATGAGGTTTCTGTGACTCAATGTGCTTATTAAGGTTTTCAATGGAACAAAAAGACTGTTTTTTTACAAAGGATTAGATAATCTGTGCTTTGAGTACTACTTAGTCTTTGTGCAAGACATTCATTTCCTTACATTACTGTGTGGCATGCACAATGCATTCTTTAGGAGTGATGAAAAGTAATGCAAAGTAAACAGGGGTTTACATTCATAGCAAAGAATGTAATGTTGACCACTGTGAAATTATATCAATAAGAAAGAGGGCAACAGCTACATTAACAATGGAAATACACATTCTATAAATAATATCAACAAAGATTTAGCATGTTCAAGCTTAAGGGGAATTCCTTTATGACTATGTGTTTTTCCAATGCTGTACCACAGGTGCATTAACCATACTTTGGTGACTGCACTACACAAAGTTTCACACAATATTAGTGTAAAAACATACTAATTAAAGTTGTATATTTAAGAGAATTACGGCCAGATTCATCATACTGAAATCGGCTCGCAAAGGGCCAGATTCTCAGAATCTGGCCCTTTGCGAGCGCTATTTTTGAATTTGGGATTCATCATCCCAAATGCAAAAATCGCTATAGTAGAAATCGCTATATTGCGAAGTATCGCATTTAAGGAATCTCAATTAGAGATTCTTTAAATGCTATTCATGAACCTTTTTAAAATTGCGAATTCGCAATATGGGGCCGCTATTTACTGTGAAGTGTAACTTTGTGGTAAATAGCGAAAACTTTGAAAAATGCACTTTAGTGCATTTTTCTAAGTTGTATGTTACACACACACATGTCCTTTGGACAAGTGTGTGCGCAACACCAGTGTACATTTGCATTTCAGGGGTGCTACAGGGTGTCCTTTGGACACCCTGGCACCCTTGAAATCGCTTCCTTATTTGCGATTCGCTAATTGCTAATCGCAAATAAGGAATGACTCCCCATTCATTCCTATGGGCCTTGAGGCCCATAGGAATGAATGGGAAAGCTATTCCTTATTTGCGATTAGCAATTAGTGAATCGCAAATAAGGAAGCAGTAGAAATCGCAAAATATTTCTACATGCATCCCGTTTTGCTAGTCTTTAATAGCGAATCCTTAATAATCGCTATTAAGGACTCGCAAAAGAGGACAATGATGAATCTGGGGGATAGGTACTATATAATGCACGGAGAAGGAAAAAGGTAAGGTAAAACATATGCGGACAATAGAAGCATCTAAGACTTCGAATTTTTTAAGAAAGGTGTTTATAATGTGATTATTGAAAGAGTAGGGTATTTAGTTATAATATTGTATGTTGTAACTATGTGTTTACCTAGTTTCCAGATCTGTAATCAGAGCATAGCTCTAGTTAATGTTGTTGCCACATGTTAATGTTACCAAAACTTGTAAAGTGCAACAGCTGCCCCAGGAAAGGGGTGACCTGGCGCTGACAGCAGAGCAACTGACAGGTTCAGATGGAGCAGATGCAAGGGCTACACTGCAGGACCAGGTGTGTTTTAATGCCCTTCCTAAATAGTGCAGTTGCATTAGCCATGGGATTAGAACTTTCCAACCGAATGACCTAAAAGAGTGATAAAAACCCAGCCACATAACAGGGATAGGCCGCAGACTATGCACATCAGGGGTTGTCCTTCTGTGGAGGATGGGTTGCTCCGCAGCACATCCCCGAACCGCAGAGCCAAAGTTCATGCACAGTAGGAGTTGTCCACCTTTGGATGGTGAGAGGGACAGAGCCTGGCAGGAGTGTATGCTTGGAATAAATGTTGTTATCCTGCATACAATCAACCCTCATACCATCACCCCGCATTTTTCACAACGCAAATGTAATTACTACATAATACCATTACCCCGCAAACTTTCACTCTGCATATTAAGTTACCACGCATGCCTTAACAACGCAAAGGCATGCGTGGTGAAGGCATAAACTGTATAAAAGTGATTTTCCTTAATATATATATACAAAAAAGAATATATATATATATATATAACTGGAACTCCGAAATTCAGCGCAAACCAACAGGAAGCCAAATAACGAAACGGACCCTTGTAAGTAAATTTCAGCGTTTTTATTTCCTTCTGTGCACCCTCTCGATCGCCATGACGCGTTTCGGGCCCTGGAGCCCTTGATCACATATATATATATTTTCTTTTTATGGGGGTGGGGCAGATTTACAAGCCCCGTACACCACATTTGCGCCACCGTTGCACTTTTGTGATGCAGCAGTGTCGCAAAGCCAATGCCATGCTGCGGGGTATTTACAATGGGAAGCATCTAGGGAGATGCGTCACGTTGTAAAGCCCTGTGCCACATGTGGGCGTTCCGGCACGGGGGGCTGGGGCGTTCAGACGCAGGAACACCTCCTAAAAGTGGCTGATTGAAATTTACAAGATTTTACTCAGTCACTTTTACAGCCATGCTGCCTCAAAATCCTGCGCCTGCTTGAAGCAGGCGTAAGGATTGACGCAGCATGTTAGGCATAGGGGCACCCCGAGCCTTGCCGGAGCTGCGCCGCGCTTGTGACGCAACTCCAGCAATGTGCCTCCTTTATGGCATCAGATGCGTCACGTATTTGTCTAGTCTCGCCCCATGGTGCACCACATTGTAAATGTGGCGCATCCATGGTGGCGCAAGAAGTGTCTGCTGTGACGCAAAATAACTGGCGCACACCAGCTGATATGCAGGCATGCGCCAGTTATTGTAAATCAGCCCCACAATATATATTTACGATTTTTTTTTATATATTTATTTTATATCTATACTTCAGCTCTCATTCCCAAAATTTAAGAGAAATAAGCACTCACAGGTGACGTTCACTATGGATCTTTATTCAGACCAAACAAACGCCTTCTGTCCAATGCGTTTCGGGCTTGCCTTGATTCTTCAGATACTATCCATGAGGAAGGGCGCACGCCCGAAACTCGTTGGACAGGAGGACGAGTGACTATTATGCCCGTGGTAGCTGCTTTTGCCTTTCAGCATGTCCTGCCTGCGTGTGCTGTCCCACCGAGGGGTAACTCTTTTTCTGACATTTATTGTGGCTGACCCAGTCCCGGGGCAGCACCGCCCTTAAAATCTGAGCGGGTCGGCTGCTACTTATTTGAGGCCCGGGCAATGGCGGCTCTATAGAGACATTGTTTCCTCTAAGGGATAAAATCTTTATTGATGTTATCAATGGCAACGACCCACATGGGTAAAGATTTTGTGAACTACCAGTCCCAGAATGCAAAAGAATGCAAATTACTCACCTGAGTTTTATCTGTGCAATGGAAATAAATGAGGGTATACACTGGTAACAATTGCTTGCCTTGATTCTTCAATTACTGTCCATGAGGAAGGGCGCACGCCCGAAACGCGTTGGACAGGAGGACGAGTGAGGATTATGCGCGTGGTAGCTGCTTTTGTGTTTCAGCATGTCCTGCCTGCGTGTGCTGTCCCACCGAGGGGGTAACTCTTTTTCTGACATATATATATATATATAACCCTAAACCCACTGTTAGATTTGGGGGTCTCTAGTTGGCAAATAGGGACCCTTGCCTCCAGTCAGGGTAAGGGGGTACACTCCTAAAATAACCCCTGCTCACCCCCTTGGTAGCTTGGCACGAGCAGACAGGCTTATCGGAGAGGCAGTGTGTAAAGCATTTGTGACCACATACAGTATCCCAGTGACAACCCTACAGATGGACACCACACAGTTGTATATTGAAAATAAGTATTCTTTATATAGATTTACCACAAGACCATAAACGACAAAAACACACAATACTATACTTAAGATGATAGCTTTAGCTTAATTCACTTCAGTTCTTAAGATGCGACCCTTTACGTCAATGTACCTTACGATGCATTGCGCTTCCACAACAAGCAATGTTGCAACGATGGAAATATGTCAAAGTTCTGGTGCAAAGAAATAAAGACATGAAGATTTTCCAGATGCGGCAGGCTTCTCCGATGATGCGAGAAGTCTCGATTTGATGCGTCAGCTGCAGTGGCTACACCCTTGTTCAGCGATGCGACGGCAACAGCTTCAGCTGAGACACTCTTCTCCGACGTTTGAGAGAAGCTTCCGTACGATGCAACAACTACAGCGGCAGCATCTTTGTTCAGAAATGCGACGGCAGCGCGCTTCTCTGGGAGATGCGAGGCACTTACCTCGATGCAGTGCAATATGACAGCTCCAGTGGCGACACCCTTGTTCAGAAGTGCAACAGCAGCAGCAGTGACGGCTACACGCTTCTTCCTCGTTGGAAGACACTTCTCTCGATGCGGTGCAATACGACAGCCACAGCGGCGACATCCTTGTTCAGAAATGCGACGGCAGCGGCGGTGACACGCTTCCTCTTTGTTGCGGGATGCTTCTCTCGATGCAGTGCAATACGACATCTACAGCGGCGACACCCTTGTTCAGAAATTCGACGGCAGCAGCAGCGACACGCTTGTTCCTTGTTGAGTCGCGCTTCCAGCTCCTTGCAACACGCAGTCCATCAGAAGGCCCAAATCAGCAGCAGGCACTTCCAAAGAACTCTGGGGAGCTGGGGGTTGAAGTCTGAAGTCTGTTGTCCCTGAGACTTCAGCAGGAGGCAAGCTCTTTTCCAAGCCCTTGGAGATACTTCACAAGTTGAAAGTAAAGCACACAAAGTTCTTTCTCTTCTCTTTGGCAGTCAGGCAACCACTGCAGGCCAATCCCCTAAGCAGCACTTCAGCTTAGGAATATTCTCTCCTCAAGTTCTTCAGGTTCCTCTCCTCAGCAGAGGTTTCTTCTTGTAGTCCAAAGTGATCTAATTTCTTGGGATCAGGGTCCCAATATTTATACCCCAAAATCCTTTGTCCTCTGAGGGCAGAGGGGCCTTTGCCCAGTCCAAACCAGTTCTGTACCACTCTATTTATATGACTCCTACTTTCCTTTCACAGTGCAGGGCAGAAACATCAGACGCCCCACAGGAAGGTGGAGCCAGCATTATGAAGGGAATGCACAGCCCTAGAGACACTTTGTTGACATGATTCCTTCTCTTCTTTCACAGTGCAGGGCAGAGACATCAGACGTGCCACAGGGGGTGGAGACAGCACTGTCCTATTCAGGTCCCAGGTGCAACTACTCCCTCCCATCAAGACGCATATCTCTCTATTCATCACTGGGCAGATTCACCCTGTCTCCTGGAATTCCACAGCCCTGTCACTCAAACTCCAGAAAAGGAATAAACAACCTAGCAGAGGCAGTCCTGCATAGTTAGACAAGAAAATACCTACTTCCTAAAAGTGGTCTTTTTAAACACAGAATGTTAAAAAACAAATTCACTATGAAATATGTATTTTATCATTCTGAGTTCAGGCATACTAAACTAAAAATTTTACCATGTTCCCTGAGTCAGTTAGGATTATAAAATGTAATAATCTACTGCCCATTCTGGCCTATGGGGAAAAGTAGCCTTACAATAGTGAAAAACGAAAATGCTGTAATTCACTATTAGGACATGGCACAGGTAGGTACTTGTGACAAATAGGGACCCTTGCCTCCAGTCAGGGTAAGGGGGTACACTCCTAAAATAACCCCTGCTCACCCCCTTGGTAGCTTGGCACGAGCAGACAGGCTTATCGGAGAGGCAGTGTGTAAAGCATTTTTGACCACATACAGTATCCCAGTGACAACCCTACAGATGGACACCACACAGTTGTATATTAAAAATAAGTATTCTTTATATAGATTTACCACAAGACCATAAACGACAAAAACACACAATACTATACTTAAGATGATAGCTTTAGCTTAATTCACTTCAGTTCTTAAGATGCGACACTTTACGTCAATGTACCTTACGATGCATTGCGCTTCCACAACAAGCAATGTTGCAACGATGGAAATATGTCAAAGTTCTGGTGCAAAGAAATAAAGACATGAAGATTTTCCAGATGCGGCAGGCTTCTCCGATGATGCGAGAAGTCTCGATTTGATGCGTCAGCTGCAGCGGCTACACCCTTGTTCAGCGATGCGACGGCAACAGCTTCAGCTGAGACACTCTTCTCCGATGTTTGCGAGAAGCTTCCGTACGATGCAACAACTACAGCGGCGGCATCTTTGTTCAGAAATGCGACGGCAGCGCGTTTCTCCGGGAGATGCGAGGCACTTACCTCGATGCAGTGCAATATGACAGCTCCAGTGGCGACACCCTTGTTCAGAAGTGCAACAGCAGCAGCAGTGACGGCTACACGCTTCTTCCTCGTTGGAAGACACTTCTCTCGATGCGGTGCAATACGACAGCCACAGCGGCGACATCCTTGTTCAGAAATGCGACGGCAGCGGCAGCGGCGGTGACACGCTTCCTCTTTGTTGCGGGATGCTTCTCTCGATGCAGTGCAATACGACATCTACAGCGGCGACACCCTTGTTCAGAAATTCGACGGCAGCAGCAGCGACACGCTTGTCCCTCGTTGAGTCGCGCTTCCAGCTCTTTGCATCACGCAGTCCATCAGAAGGCCCAAATCAGCAGCAGGCACTTCCAAAGAACTCTGGGGAGCTGGGGGTTGAAGTCTGAAGTCTGTTGTCCCTGAGACTTCAGCAGGAGGCAAGCTCTTTTCCAAGCCCTTGGAGATACTTCACAAGTTGAAAGTAAAGCACACAAAGTTCTTTCTCCTCTCTTTGGCAGTCAGGCAACCACTGCAGGCCAATCCCCTAAGCAGCACTTCAGCTTAGGAATAGTCTCTCCTCAAGTTCTTCAGGTTCCTCTTCTCAGCAGAGGTTTCTTCTTGTAGTCCAAAGTGATCTAATTTCTTGGGATCAGGGTCCCAATATTTATACCCCAAAATCCTTTGTCCTCTGAGGGCAGAGGGGCCTTTGCCCAGTCCACACCAGTTCTGTACCACTCTATTTATATGACTCCTTCTTTCCTTTCATAGTGCAGGGCAGAAACATCAGACGCCCCACAGGAAGGTGGAGCCAGCATTATGAAGGGAATGCACAGCCCTTAAGACACTTTGTTGACATGATTCCTTCTCTTCTTTCACAGTGCAGGGCAGAGACATCAGACGTGCCACAGGGGGTGGAGACAGCACTGTCCTATTCAGGTCCCAGGTGCAACTACTCCCTCCCATCAAGACGCATATCTCTCAATTCATCACTGGGCAGACTCACCCTGTCTCCTGGAATTCCCCAGCCCTGTCACTCAAACTCCAGAAAAAGAATACACAACCTAGCAGAGGCAGTCCTGGATAGTTATACAAGAAAATACCTACTTCCTAAAAGTGGTCTTTTTAAACACAGAATGTTAAAAAACAAATTCACTATAAAATATGTATTTTATCATTCTGAGTTCAGGCATACTAAACTAAAAATTTTACCATGTTCCCTGAGTCAGTTAGGATTATAAAATGTAATAATCTACTGCCCATTCTGGCCTATGGGGAAAAGTAGCCTTGCAATAGTGAAAAACGAAAATGGCTGTAATTCACTATTAGGACATGCCACCCACATCAGGGCTTGTCCTACCTTGTACTTACAATGCACCCTGTCCTTGGGCCTACCATAGGGTGTCTGATATGAAGAAAAGGGAAGGTTTAGGGACTGGCAAGTGGGTGCACTTGCCCAGTCAGCATGACAGTACCAGACTGCACACAGGCTCTGTAATGGCAGGCCTTAGACACATTTTACAAGGCTGCTTCTGTGGGAGGCAACCAGTGCTGCAAGCTCACAAGCAGCATTTGGTTTACAAGCCCTGGGCACACTCAGTGCACTGTAGTAGGGTCTGGCCAGTAAACCACATCAGTCAATCGTGGAATCACTAATTCATACATCAATTTACAATAGGGAGAGCATATGCACTTTAGCACTAATCAGCAGTGGTAAAGTGCCCAGAGTCATAAAATATCCAACAACAGGTAAGAAAAAATATAAGAGGAAGGCAAAAAGTTCAGGGATGACCCTGCAAAAAGGGCCAAGTCCAACACCCACCCTAAACCCAAAAGTACCCCTGCACCCCAAAACTTAATCCCACTGTGAACCCTAAAAATACCCCTGCACCCCAAAACCCTATTCCACCCTGACACCTAAAATTACCCCTGCACCCCAAAACCTAAACGCACAATGAACCCTAAAATTACCCCCTTCACCCCTAAAATTACCCCTGCACCGCAAAACCTAAACGCACCCTGAACCCCAAAAACATCCCAGCACCACTAAACCCACCCTGAACCCTAAAATTACCACTAAACCCCAAAACCCTAACACACCCTGACTCCTAAAAATACCCCAGCACCCCAAAACCTAAATGCACACTGAACCCTAAAAAACACCCCCTACACCCCAAAACCCTATTCCACCCTGACACCTAAAATTACCCCTGCACTCCAAAACCAAAACGCACAATGAACCCTAAAATTACCCATTCACCCCTAAAATTACCCCTGCACCGCAAAACCTAAACGCACCCTGAACCCCAAAAATATCCCAGCACCCCAAAACCTAAACACACACTGAACCCTAAAATTACCCCCTACACCCCGAAACCCTAACCCACGCTGAACCCTAAAAATACCTCAGTACCCCAAGACCTAAACACGTGTATTATGAATTTAGCTGACATCGACATGTTGATGGGTAATGTAGTTCCGCAACCTTTGTGGGCGAAGATTCATCATGAGAATCATGCACAAGAGTTAGGAGATACTTGGGCGAATATTGTTGCTGCAGATGGTAGACAAGAGGGAGGTGCTAAACCTGAACCTTTAGTTACGGAATTGCCAGGCAGATTTATTAATTTAATGAAGACGATGATGCCTGCTTTACGAGTGAATTGGGATAAGTTAGCAGCATGCAAGCAGAAGAAGGACGAGAGTGTGTCTGATTTCTTCACTAGGTTTGAAGAGACGTTTATCGATCATAGTGGTCAGGACATGATTACGGAAGGTGGGCAAAGATTATTTGTGGACAAATTTGTCTTTAATTTGCTTCCCGAACTATCGAATAAGTTGAAGGACTCTGAGAGTTTGTGGGCTGTTTTTTCGTCGGCCCAGATATTGGCTACTGCCCATTATTATGAGAATAGAGATAAAGATGAGAAGGATAAAGCAGAGAAGAAAACGAAAGATTTAAAGACGAAAGTTCTTTTGCAGCAAGCTTATCTGCCTCGTCAGAATCAGCCTCAGTTTCAGCAACCTCCGCAGTTTCAAAGATTGTTACAGAAGCCTGAGCCTTATGTTCAGCGATTCTTTCCTGGCCCTAATCAGTGTGCTTATTGTAGAGAGGAAAGTCATTTTAAGAATAGTTGCCCGGCTTTGTTACAGCGTGCGAATGGTGTGTCTGGTCAGAGAGGTCGTGGTGGTTGTCAGCAAGCTCCTAGAGGTAGAGGACGGGGTGTGATTCCACAGAATGAGCGTTCTCCTTCCCTACAGAATTCTGTGAATTATTTTGACAAGCAGAATGTTCCGAGTGGTCAGTATGCTCAGTATTATGTTGAGGATTACTGTGTCGAAGGTGAGAGTGTTGGTTATAATGATAACTATAATAATACATTTCTTTATTCGGTATTTCAAAATAGAAATACATAAAAGCGATACTGTACATATTATTATGACAATAAGGAGAAAATCAATAGTACAATATGACTAAAAAGGCATGGTTAAAAAGTATGTGACTTCACGTTTCATTAAAAGCATTAGTCTTTGTTTTACAAGTGTCAATTTACAGGTTTTTTCTATGTCTAAAAATGCATTTAAAAAAATTCACAACGTGATAGCAAGTAATTTCCGAGTCTAAAAACTGAAGGCGCAGCATGGCGGGGCGGCACTGTCCAACACCCCACGATTTTAACAGTGATAATAACCAAAGTTTGCGATGATCATTATAAAATTTGCAGAACTGGACAGTATGTATGGTGGACTGGACAAATTTGTCATCACAGGGACAGAGGCCTAAAGTTGGATCCCATGCGTTCATCGTGGGGAAAGCTACTAACCGGTGGAAAAGGTTTAATCTGAATCTGGTCAGTAGGAGTCGATCAAGAATACCCATTTCAAGCATTAAGTAAGGCTGGATGGTAAGGGTAGTCTGGACCATGATTGCATGATGAACAGAAGCTTTCCCAATTTCGCTGGCAAGCCTTAGGCTATTTAAATGACTCAAGGCCATTTCTTTCAGATCTTTCTTAGATATCTCGCTGATCTTTGCCGGTGTTGAGTAAAAAGGCTCTAGGCCTAGCTCAGTGAGAACATTTCTGATGTACGCAAGCCATCTTATTTTTAATGAATGGTCTAGTGCCATTGAGTCAGCCACGAACCCCTTGGTTAACATGTTTTTGTCAGAGGTCCAGATACGTCGCCATAATAGCAACGGTTGGATTTTTGCCAGGTCCTCTATGTGTGGTAAGCCTAGTTCTGTATGGCACGCGTATGTTGAAGATCGTCTCGGTACTGCAAGGAGAAACCTTAGAAATGTGTTTTCTGCAACCTGTAAAGCAGTAACATCCGCGTTCCCCCAGACGCCGCCCCCATACAGTGCAGTTGTCTGACATTTGACACTGTATATTTTTAGTAGTTCCAGGGGTGACCGTTTGCCCAGTTGTTGTGAAAAGGACATCAGGGCTGCTATAACTCTCTTAAAACAATGTTTCCTGGCCTCAACTGCTGCTTTCCAAGTCAGTTTTTTATCTATCATGATGTCTAGATACGGGTAGGGGGCCGTCACTTCTAGGTTTTGATTTTTAAGCAGTATATCCTTTGGCCGTTTTCTCCCTGTACCTGCCATCATTACAAAGATCTTCTTAATGTTAATGTGGAGGTCAAGGCTACCCATGAAGGCCGAGGACCTGGAAAGTGCCTCCTGTAGTTCACGCGGGGTTCGTGCCAGTACGACGGCATCATCTGCATAGAGCAGAGCGGGAATCGGGCGCAGTTTAGCTGTGAGAGATCCTGGGCACCCCTCAGAAGCTCGACCTCCAAGCTGTTTGTATAGAGGGAGAATAAGAAGGGGGCCAGGACACAGCCTTGCCTGACTCCACGTTCTACTCCAAAAGGTGCCGACAGCTCGCCCTTCGTACCGAAACGGACTCTCGCGGAAGCCTTGGAATATAATTCCCTCAGAAATTCTAAGAGTGGGAAGGCTGCGGACAAGTCCACATACACCATATAGAGTCTGTCTTGCTTTGCGTGAAGATATTTCCCCATAATCAAAGACAAATTCAAGGCCTGTTCTACTGTCCCGAAGCCTTCCCGGAAACCAAATTGCAGATCGGATAGGACACCCCTTTCCTCCGCCCACTGCTGGAGTTGCTCGAGGACAACCCTGCCAGCTACCTTGCCCAACGAGTCCAGTAGTGAGATGGGGTGGTAGCAGGCAGGGTCCTGGGGGTCTCCCTTTTTGAAAATCAGGACCATTACAGACTTAGTCCAGGACTCCAAAAGCCCCTTTTCTGCCGCTGCCGTGCATACCCTGGTGAGTATAGGGGCCCAAAGGTCTGCATTGTGTTTAAAAAAGTCCACTGGGACACCATCAGGCCCTGGAGCTTTTCCATTTTTAGTTAATTTTAGGGCCAATAGGACCTCGGAAATGTCAAACTCTATAGAGATAGGGTATACCACAGCTGCGCGAATTTCATCATCGCTTTCTGTGTATATATTTCAAAAAAAATTTGAAAAGTGAGATACCCAGACATCCTCTTCTATAGCGACTTCGATTTTTGGAGTATTATCATCTACCAGGAATGGGGATCTTACTACTCTCCAAAAGGCCTCGCTGTTTTTGTCAAGGGCACTTTTGTGTAGTTCGTCCCACAAGGCCTGTTTTAATTCGGCCTTTCTCTGATTCCGCGCAGAGAATTATTCTTTTCTTAGTGTGGCAATTAACTGAGGATCTCTATCATCGTTATTCAGTGCCACTTTTAGTTTGGTGTGAGAAAGTGTGCAATCATGGTTAAACCAACCTTTCTTGTTCGGGGTTCGGGCTTTTGGTTTCGCTGTAAGAAGGGTCTTAATTTTGTCTAGAATTATAGGGAAGTTGCTTAAGACTTCCTCATCGTTCACCGTTAGATCTAGGCATTTTATAATATGGGGGTATACGGATTTAATCAACTTTTCAGTAATTTGGCCAGAGTTTATCTTCCCCCATTTTAAGGTGTACCCATTTAGCTGACCCAGGTGAAGTTTATTCTGACTCAGGGCTTTTGCTATCATTAGAGGAAGGGTTTGTTGATGAGTTAAGTTCAGTTCCAGCTTAAGGGCCGAGTGGTCACTTAGTGTGTTAGGTAGGACCTCAAAATGCTTGGCTCTATTCAACAGTCCAACCGATAATAGAATATAGTCGACCGTTGAATAATATATATAATGATAACTAGGACAGCCATGGACAAAGTAAGGGAGTAGTGTCAGTTCCAGTAGATCAGAGTGGACAGTATGTTGAAGTGACTACATCAGGTGTGGTAGAACCTTTTGTTTTGGATACTGGTGCGACAAAGAGTTCTATTATGCATTCTAAACTCCCTGGCGCACCTTTGTCTGGCTTGACCAATGTTTCAGTAGGATTTTCAGGCGCCCCAGTTCGTAATCCGGTTTCTAGTCCCTTGTCCCTTTCCATTGGCCCTTGTGAATTGGAAGCTCCGCTTATTCTAATGACTGGTTGTGGTGAGAATCTGTTGGGTTTGGACTTTCTGAAAAGATTGTATGCGACATTGCATTGTTCTCCTTCGGGAGTACAGCTTACCCTTGGTAAGAAAGTGATTTCTCCAATGTATTTGTCTAAAGATTGTTTGCCACTGGAATTACGTTTACTTCCTGATACGCTTTGGGCTACGGGTCCAAATGATGTTGGCCTTTTGCAGATTCCACCATATGTTGTTACACTCAAGTCGAATGCTAGATGGCCTCGTATCCCACAGTATAAGATCTCGAGTGATGGTGAGAGAGCTCTTTTAGCGATTGTTTATGATCTGGTTGAGAAGGGTGTGGTTGAAGAAACGAGAGGAAATGTGTGCAATAGCCCGGTTTTGCCTGCCCTTAAGCGTACTGATGCTTCCCAGCCACCTGTGTATAGGTTTGTGATCGACCTTCGAGAGGTCAACAAGATTGCTGTGCCACAGTTTCCTGTTGTCCCTGATATCACTGCTTTGTTGACGTTGATTCCTGCTTCGGCATCCTGGTTTTCTGTCATTGACCTGAAGAATGCTTTCTTCAGTATTCCTATTGCCGAGGAGAGTAGAGATATTTTTGGATTCTCTTTAGGAGGACGAAGCTTCCGGTTTAAGAGAGCTCCCCAAGGTTATTGTGAAAGTCCCTCCATCTATAGTCAGGCGTTGAAAACTCAGCTTGATGGTTTTGTGTTACCTGTTGGTGCGACTCTTACTCAGTATGTTGACCATCTGTTGATTACTGCTGATGACGAGAAGACTTGTAAAGAGGCTACTCTTTCGCTGCCACAGTATTTGTCTGACCTTCATCATAAAGTGTCACCTTCGAAGTTGCAATATTGCTGCCAAGAAGTAACCTACTTAGGTCATCTCTTGTCGATGGAGTGAAGGCAATTGACCCCAGAACGAATTCAAGCGATTGTGCAAATGAGTGTGCCATCCACACAGAGAGAAGTTCATGCTTTTTTGGGTATTACGTCGTATTGTAGACAATGGATCCCCAATTTTTCATTGTTGCGAAACCTTTGTTAGCATTGACTGTGAAAGATACTCCGTATCCTCTTCCTTGGTCTGACGAATGTCAGAAAAGTTTTTCTGAATTACGTGATGCATTGTGTTCGGCTCCTGTGTTGGGTACTCCAGACTATAGTAAGCCTTTCACGTTGTACGTGCACGAGAGAGAAGGTTGCGCGTTGTCAGTGTTGACACAGTGTTTCGGAGACAAGCAGCATCCATGTGTGTATTTTTCAGCTACGTTAGATCCAGTTGCTAAAGCGTTGCCGAGTTGCCTGAGAGCTACAGCGGCAGCTGCGGTTTCTATCCGACAGTCTGCTGGTTTGGTATTGGATAATACGTTGATTGTGATGGTTCCGCATGCAGTGGATACCTTATTAAACAGGACTAAGACACAGCACCTTACTAGTGCACGTCTTTCAGGTTACGAGTTGACACTGTTGGCTAGCCATGTTCATATTAAAAGATGTAATGTGTTGAATTCAGCTACGTTGTTGCCGATCTCTACAGAGACGGATGCTCAAGAACAGCATGATTGTTTCCTTCGTACAGAAGAAGAAACAAAGGCTAGAATTGATTTGAAAGATACTCCTCTTACGAATGTTGATGGTACGCTGTGGGTTGATGGTTCATGTTTTAAGCTTCCGAATGGTGAAACGACTGCAGCGTATGCTATCACAACTTTACATACAGTTGTTGAGACAGCACGCATACCACAGAATTCTGCGCAAGCAGCAGAATTGATTGCATTGACTAGAGCTTGTGTGTTGTCAGAAGGAAAGCGAGTGAATGTTTATACTGATAGTCAGTATGCGTTTGGTGTTGCTCACAGTTTTGGGCGTTTGTGGAGAGAACGAGGGTTCCTTACTTCCCATGGTACTAAAATTCAGCATGGGCAGTTAGTGAATGAACTTTTGGAATCTCTCACTCTCCCAAAGCAGATTACAATTGTGAAGTGTAGTGCGCATAAGAAAGTTGTGGACGATGTTGGTCGGGGAATGCGTTTGCGGATGTAGTTGCGAAGGAAACGACGAAAGACATGATGAGACGTATGTATGTTGCAGGCCCTGCTAATTGGGTTATGGCTGGTGGAATGTGTGAAGACACAATAGAAAGTGTGAAGATGATTCAGGCTGAAGCTACAGAGAAAGAAGTGAGTGTTTGGAGAGAGACTACGTGTATGTTGGATTCTACAGGTTGTTGGATTGAGTTGTCGGAGCACCAGCGATGGTTGTTACCAGATGCGTATGTGCTCCCAGTGGTTACGATGGCTCATGGAATGGCTCATATTAGTTCGAAAGGAATATGTAAGTTGTTGGCTCCAGTTTGGCAGAATGCTGGAATTCTGAAATGTGCTGAAAGTATGGTGAAACATTGCATGATCTGTTTGAAGTATAATCCTGGTAAGGGAACTCCAACCCAGCTGGTCATTTTGCTCCTCCGACGTATCCGTTTGAGGTGATACAGCTAGACTATATTCATATGGAGAGATGCAACAATCTGAAATACGTTCTTGTGGTTGTTTGCGCCTTTTCTAGATGGGTAGAGGCTTACCCCCTAAAGGATAATACTGCCTTGTCTACAGCCAAGGTTTTGCTGAGAGAGTACTTCCCTAGGTATGGATTGCCGAGAATTGTATGGTCGGACAATGGGAGTGAATTTGTGGGTCAAATCATGAAGAAAGTGTGTTCTGGATTGGGAATAAATCAGAAGTTCCATGCAGCGAATCACCCCCAGTCTGCTGGACTTGTTGAATGTTACAATGGTACCTTGAAGCTGAAATTAGCTAAGGTACAAGCGAGCACTGGTCTTACATGGCCAGATGCCTTGCCGTTGGCTCTTTTGTCAACAAGGACGACTGTGCATTCTCGAGTGGGACTTAGTCCGTATGAAATAGTTTTTGGTCGTCCAGCGAATGTTTGGGGTGTTCCTCGTCCGAAAGAATACAGCAGTATTGAGTACCCTATGTTGGTGGATTACTTACATGACTTGACTGCTAAATTACGTGTTCTCCACCAACAGGTCTATGACAGTTTGCCGACAGCTACTACAGATCCCGAACACTCCATCGAACCTTGTCACTATATCCTCATCAAGAACTTTCAGCGCACCAAGAACTTGAAACCGAGATGGACTGGTCCTTATTTGGTGTTGTTGGTTACTAGAACCGCTGTTAGAGTAGCAGGCAAAAAGAACTGGGTGCATGCCACCCACTGTAAAAAAGTTCCTTTGCCTTTACCGTATGATCAGTGGGTGAGGGATGGTATAGCTGATTCCGAATGCGAGCGAGTCCCTAGATTTGTTCCTTATAGTGATGCTCATTTGACATGGACTCGGTCAGAACGCGAGGATGATGATGTTCTGCAAGCTGCTGTGCCTCCTCATCTGAAGATTGACACCACCAATCTGGAACTTTTGTTTCAAGACCAGACTGTGCCTGATAAAGAACGCTACCATCTAAGACCGCAAAAGCTTGTACATATGGACAAATAAACGTGAAACTGAAATATTTTCTTAGAAAGTGAATATACACTTTGTCAGATCAAGAAACTTTTTTTTTTGTTTTTTCCTTTTTCGAGTCACCATCCGGACTCTGCTGCAGGGTCACGGTAGGAAGTTCTTAAGGGGTCAACCGCGCAGTGACACAAGGTCCGTGGTCCAGGGTCGTTAGTACAATCTTGGTGCACACTTAAGTGAAGAAGGTAACGACCGTAAGCAGCACGTTAGAGGAAGGAGTTTTTTTATTCTGACCAGAGTGTTAGGAAAGTGGATTCTAAAGTCCGAATATGTATATTGGTTCGTAGCAAATGTTTTTTAATAATGTGTTTTCTAATGCTTTTGAACATTGCGTTAGCTTGTGTGGGTTTGATTTTCTATGCCACACAACAGCCGCTTACATCCACCTCTCAACCTATTCTTTCTTTTTCTACTGTTTCTCCACATGAGTTTCATACGTTGCCTGAACATTAACAGACACGAAGATCAGAATTTGTGAACAATTTGTTTATACAAATGTTGCATCAGCATCAGCTAGTCATAAATACTACGAATTGTTGGGTGTGTGGTCTGATGCCACATACGACAGATAAGGGAATGCCATATTTAGTTTTGCCTTTTTCACCTAATGGGTCAGTTTGGGCACTCCAATCGATGTTTATCTATGCGAATGAAGCCTCTCCAGTGCGTTCTGTTAAGGATAACGTGAGTAAGAATGCTTTGATACGGGGAATAGTCGATATGATTAGAGATATTGACGCGTATAATGCTATTCCCAAAGATGAGGTGCGAGCATATGTCGGTTGGAATAAGACAAGACGACATATAGTGTTAGTCTGACGGAGAAAGAGAGACAGAAAAGGTCTCCTCCTATTTGGATTGTACCCCACCATGGTCATCTTTGCTTACAAGGTAATGGTCAGAACCCGAGAGCTCAGCTTGGTAAGAGTGTGTGTTCACACATACGTTTATACATCCCAGAAATCTCCTCCGTTCATGCCAGCCAAAGGCACGTATTTGTTTGTTATGACAGAGCATATACATGGTTGCCGTCTGATTTTTCGGGCACATGTTATGTAGCATTTTTGCTTCCTCCTACATACACAGCTGCTTTTGACTACTATAAGACAAGATTTGGTAGAGGTATTATCGATCCTGCCCTTTTGGGGTCCTACGGCTAATAGTAGGAATATTCGTCAGCTTACAAGAGTGGTTGAGGCCACTATAAATGAGACTGCAGGTGACCTTAGTAATATTACTGCTGAGCTTCAAGCGGATCGCCTTATGACATTACAGAACCACTTTGTTTTAGATATTATACTTGCAGATAGAGGTGGAGTATGCAAATTGACCGGATCTAGTTGCTGCGTTTTCATACCAGATAATGCCCGACGGTGTACCAAGCTATCCAGAAGTTGCATAAGTCTGCTGAGTCAATACATGTGGACGAAGGTAACTGGTCGTTGATAGGATGGTTTTGGGAATTGCTGTCCAAATGGGGATGGAAGGTTCTGATGTTTTTTGGTATGGCTTTAGCGATCCTTTTCTTGTGTTGCTTATGCATCCAGTGTGGTCCCGCCATTTGTGGCCTTTGTGCTACGATCTGTGTGAGAAGACCCATTTCGAGAAAAGCGAGAGAATAAGATGATGTTGCAG
The DNA here is from genome assembly GCF_964261635.1 of Lissotriton helveticus. NCBI lineage: Eukaryota > Metazoa > Chordata > Amphibia > Caudata > Salamandridae > Lissotriton > Lissotriton helveticus. The sequence continues at coordinate 1,497,676,167 of NC_136063.1, read as the reverse complement.
CAACACCTTGATGATCTGATCAGAATAGATATAGACCTGGATTCAGATTGATATGAGTTTGGGTTATTGCCTACGTAATGGCAAAAGGAGGGACTGAGGTTCCGTGGTTTTTGGAACTGGACTCCATTTTGTTTTGCGTTGTTCGAGACACCATTTTGTGTTGCCCTCACGTAGGCCGTGGAAGTAAACGAACGAACGAAGTTGCATGGGCCTCGTTGTTCATGTACATATTAACGTGGGCCTTTTCGACTTGCGAGTGAACTACAAGATGCTGACCCCTTCACCTGAAACTGACCCTTCTACGAAACTAGTTTTGTTAGCTGTAAGCTGATAGTAATCTGGGAATCCAATCATTGTTCAGGATATCGTTAGTCTTTACTTTCTTGCACATATCTTATCCTACTCTACATCTGAATTGCTCTTTTCTGTATGTCTTTTCATTATATGGGTAGTGCTTTCAATTATGGGTTTGTCCGGCTTTTGGTAATCGAATTTGGGACAGTCCTAATAATTAACTTGTGGGGTTGGTGCAATGTAAAGTGAGCTTTTTGGAATGCAATAATGTATAGAAATGTGTTTCTATTGGTCAGAATTTGCCGCAATGGGTGTGCATTTGTAATGGGTTGAAACTGTGCATAAAAGAAGATGTCTTGCTCTATGAAAATTGAGCAGGTTCCTGAGTTGTACACCGTGTTGTATTGCTTGGTTCACTGTTACTAGCTACAGCTAATAAATTTGATCTCTGACGCCACCTAGAAGTATTCCGTGTCTCTGTTTGCCAGGACAGGGGAATCCTAAGACTTCGGGCGTGTCCCTGGCGCCGCTGGGTTCTAAGAAAACCCGGTTCTTCAGCAGAAGGGAGACATCTTCTAATCAGCTTTTATGCAGTCTGTCTCAAGCTTTCTAGGACAACAATGGTACTTCTCTTCAGGTTCTAATCCCTGGGATGGAATGCTCATACACTCTAGAGCGTTAAAAAGTGGTAGAATCAGCCTCCGTCCCAGTCACTTTACTGCCAGCTAGTCACATCACATCGTGCTCCAGCCATTAGCAACTCCTCAGGTGCTGATTTGTTTTCGGGTCTATTACCATCTCAGTCTGCTGGCATTAGGAACATGTAAAACAGATCCTCTTCATTTGTGTTCTCACTCACTTTTTCTTTCAGTGATCTTAGGGAATAGAAACTGAAAAGGTGGAGCACAAGCCATAATTCTGTCCATACGGTGAATAATTTTGTATTCAAATTTCTCCTGGGTATCTCTCATACTTTGGACTTATCACTATAATTACTTATATTTATAAAGCTCAAACTATAACCTCGAACATTACCCTGGCGCTGGCTATTGCATAAAGAGGAAAAGTGGCCTACCGTAGATCTAGCAAGCATATACACAGTTTTAAGAGTCTTGCTAAAAGTCAAAAGAAAAGTAAGGGAATGGAGAGAAGATAGTACACTGCTCCAAAACTGGATGGCTGGAACAGAGAAAGCCTGCCCTCCTCCAGCTCGGGTCTTTTTAAACTTGGATAGACGAGCAAATTATGTTGACCGAGAGTGGAAGTTTTTAAGAATAATAACACTTACATTTGTACTGTAAGAACTGCTGGCAAGTGTGGGGAAATGTACTCTAGGCAAAACAAAGAGATTTAAAATTTTCTTTGGCAGTGGAATCCAGTGAAGAGTGTCCAGTGCGGAAGATGCAGAGGCTTGCCGAGGCAGGGAAAGGGATAGCTTGGCCTCAGCAGTTCTCACGCAATACAGGCTTTTCAGTAGGTAATCTGGAGTTCCTAAAACAATTAAAATAGTCTAATCTGATTAGGATCGCATACTCGCACAACAAGAGGACAAAATTGGTGAGGAAGAGGAGGTAGACTCTTATGTATAATCTGCATTAAAGAGCGCGGGAATTCGAGAGCTTGTTGACATGATCATTGAGGGAGAGGCTCCTATCCACCAGGGGCCATTTGCAGAGAGTGCCCGGAGGTTGCACTGACTGTTTGCACCTCCTTTGCACGCCCCGGGGCACTTTGGTATTACAGAAGGGGATGCTGATGCCTGTTTTGGCTCTTTCTTTCATATCGATAGTGCTGACACACATAAAGCGCCAGCGCTATCTGTGGAGGCGTTCCTTCATTTGCATGGAGGCGTGCCCCATGCAAATGAGGGAATCCCTTTGCCTGTAATACCGCCGGGGCAAAGAGGCAAATAAGCTGTTAGTGCGCCTCCTGAGAGAAGCCCTCCTCAGGGGGTAAAGGGTGCCCTAAGGACCTGTAATACCAAGAAGGAGCACAGAGGGAAAAGCGGGTACCTAAGGGATAGCCCTCTGCTCAATTAAATTCAATACAAAAAATCCCTATACCCTGGACGTTAGTTAGCATCCATCTAGTAGACATGAGAACGCAATTTGCCTGGAAAATGTACTATTTAAATTCCAGAGCGACACCCCTTCTTAATTTATAGTTAGGTGTGTGTTCTCTAATGCCTCACTGTCTACAACAAAACACTGTTTGTAACTGCAAGCAGGAGTTTCTGGGCAGAGTTCAACTCGACATATCCAGCGATGTCTGCCCTACTGAGACAGTCCATCCACCCACACTTGAACGATAAATAATAAAAATTGTGTGGTGGAAAGGAAGGCACCTCACGGGCAAACAACCCTCGGGGAACTTGGCCCTTTCTCATGATCGGTTGCCATTCCTTTTCCGAAAAGAAATAAGTGTCCAAAACAAATTGTGCAAACAGATAGGTGCTGAACAAGAAGCTAAATGGATAGCTCCCTGCTGTGACAAACACAGAGAAGTGAGAGTAAAATCAACAGACACACCAATTGTACAACTTTATTACTAACTCTAGTGTGTGCTGGTGAATTAAAAAGGCTGGTAGTTTACTGTCGCATACCGCTACCTGTAACCGACATGTTTCACTGCACAATAGATTTTATGGCAGATTCATCAGGGTTCACCACTCGGTCACTGCACCAGTGTTGGACATCTTTATATAGGGAACCTCAACCAGCCATGTCCACTCGTACCAGCTGATCAGGAAAATATCACCCCACTGTAGTTTGTAGTATCAACCATACAGCTATGGAACCAGGACCTTAAATCATCCCATCATCAGGGAGGACAGAAACCTCCTGCGGAGCAGAAGGGCAAAAGCTCGCTTGATCTCGATTTTCAGTATGAATACATTCCGTGAAAGCGGGGCCTCACGATACTTCTGACTTTTGGGTTTTCAAGCAGGTGTCAGAAAAGTTACCAGAGGGATAACTGGCTTGTGGCGGCCAAGAGTTCATAGCGACGTCGCTTTTTGATCCTTCGATGTTGGCTCTTCCTATCATTGTGAAGCAGAAATCACCAAGCGTCGGATTGGTCACCTACTAATAGGGAACGTGAGCTGGGTTTAGACCGTCGTGAGACAGGTTAGTTTTACCCTACTGATAATGTGTTGTTGCAATAGTAATCCTGCTCAGTACGAGAGGAACCGCAGGTTCAGACATTTGGTGTATGTGCTTGGCTGAGGAGCCAATGGGGCGATGCTACCATCAGTGTGATTATGACTAAACGCCTCTAAGTCAGAATCCCCCCGAAACCATATTGATACCGCAGTGCCGTGGAGCCTCGTTTGGCCTGCGATAGCCGGCCTCTCTTGGGGAGCCGGTGCGTAGAGCCGCTCGCTTGGGGACCGGAGTGTGGATGGAAGGGGGCCGCCTCCATCGCCCTTAGTGCACCGCATGTTCGTGGGACACCCGGTGCTAAATCATTCATAGACGACCTGATTATGGGTCAGGGTTTCGTAAGTAGCAGAGCAGCTACCTCGCTGCGATCTATTGAAAGTCATCCTCTGAGCCAAGCTTTTGTCTCTCCGTGCGTGTGTGCCCACGGACGCCTCCCTCCACCACACCCAGGGGTGAATCCCTCTGCCGCCGGGCCGGCGGGAGGGACGCGGAGGGGGTAACACGGGTCCGTAGGAGGCTGCCTCCACCACGTGCCATTCGGCACGGGGTCCTCCCCCTCCTGTCCCTGCCCCACCGGGGTGCGGGGATGGGGGCCACCATCCTTTGCAGGTCAGCAGGGTGACCAGATGGCCCGCTGCTCCCAGGCAGGGAGGTGAGCAGCAGCCACCCGGGGAAGGAAGCTCCAGAGTGTCTGCCTTGGAGCGCCTGGCCACCCTCGCCAGACTGCAAGGGCGACTGGGTACGTCAGCCTCCCAGGCCATCTGGGCGCTGGGTCGTCCCGGGCCATCTGGTCGCCTGGCTGCAGGACCAGATGGCCCTTCGGGCAGGGTGACCAGATGGCCCTGCGGGCTGTGTGACCAGATGGCCCTGCGGGCTGGGTGACCAGATGACCCTGCGGGCTGGCGCCCGGGCTAACTACAACTTTTGTCCCTCCCCAGAGTTCTTAATAGTCGAGAAAAATGGGCTCCCCGAGCAGGCAGTCGGGGAGTGGACGTGGCCTGGGCTTAATTTAATTTAATTTAATTTAATTGCGGGTTTATATAGCGCTAGGAATCGACTCCCGGAGGAGTATCTCCACGCTTCGACCGCTGGGGAACCCGTCCTGGCTCACCCTGAGAGATGGTCCCTGATGGGTATCTCTAAGGTGCGACCAAGCATCCCCTGCGGTCTGGGGGGCCGTTGTGAAGATGAGGCAAGCTGATGCCCAGAGTTGCCAAGTGTGGTTTCTGACTAGAGTAGGCACCGAGGCAAGAATTATCGAGTCCGCTGACCCTGGTCCACGACCCTGCCGCGTCGGGAATCGAACCCTGGTCCCGGGCCGTTCTCTGCTTACGGGTCTGCCGCCTCTAACCAGTGAGCCACACTTCTCCATAGGCGACCAGATGGCCGGACTTCCCTGGAAGTCCCGATGAGGTGCCATTCGCCTCCTGGATCCCAGCGAGGGCTCCAGGAGGTCTGGCACATTCGCGCCTGGAGTCCTCTGAGCCTTGCGGTGCGCACTTGTTCCCAGAAAGAGGGGTAGCCTTCCTCCGGATTACTAGGGACAAGGTACTCTAGGACCCCTCTCGGCCTAGCGGTCGCATGGCAGGAAGCCCTGGATGGGGTCTGGGAGGGCCTGGGGAGGCGTCCCCTGTGCCTCTGGGCTCCCGGCTGGGGCCAGGGGCCCGGCTGGGCCCCGGGTTGGGTGTCACGGCTCCGGGCCCCGTCCCCCGGCCTGCCGTACTGCCGAAGCTCGGGACGGGTTCCGTTGTGCCCAGGGAGCCTCCCCTTGCTTGGCTGGGTTTAGTAGCTCCGTCCAGGGGCCCCTGAGGGGCCCCAGGGAGGGTGGCCTCCCCACCAGGGCTCCGTCCTGGGTCCTGCCGCAGAAGCAGGGTGTCTGGGACAGGTTCCGGAGGGCCCGGGGTAGGCTTCCCCTGCGCCTCTGGGCCTGGGTGCCCCGGCTGGGTCCAGGGGCCCGCCGGGCCCCGGACCGGGTGCTCGGGCCTAGGGCCCTGTCCCCCCGGCCTGCCGCACTGCCAAAGGTCCGGGACGGGGGTTCCGTGGTGCCCGGGGAGCCTCTCCTTTTTCGATGCTTCCCCATATAATTTTCATGCACATGGGATTGTGGTCGCTATCCTGCGATTGTTTGACCTCTATGTCCCCTAGGTTTCCCCATAGGCGGGTATCGAGCAATATGTAATCAATACGCGAGAGGCCACTAAGTCTGTTAAAGGTCATAGCCCCATTTGGGTCAGAGATTGTCCTACCATTCAATGCTCGTAGGTTATATTCTAATGTTAGGGCATTAATTTGGATCGCCCTAGGTGACCATTTCCTGATTGGCGCTAGGGGTGGGCAGAAAACTACGTTCTGAGAGCGTAGGTGATGTAGCCAGCCACACTGCTCCCCATGCCCGGTCCCAGCTACCGAACCCTAGCTAGGCCGGGGAGAGCCTCCCCGGGCTCCGGTGGAGCGCCGTCCCCAGCGCCCGGACCTCTGATGGCTTGCAGGACGAGGGCTCACGCACCACAGGCCCGGGCAGACGGAACTCAAGCCCCGGGCCCGGTCCCACCTTCCGAACCCTAGCCAGGCCAGGGAGAGCCTCCCTGGGCCCCGGTGGAGCCCCGTCCCCAGCGCCAGGGCCCTCTGATGGCTTGCAGGACGGGGGGCTCACGCACCCCGGGCCGGCCGGACGGAGCTCAAGTCCCGGGCCCGGTCCCAGCTTTTGAACCCTAGCCAGGCCGGGGAGAGCCTCCCAGGGCCCCGGTGGAGCCCCGTCACCAGCGCCCGGAACCTCTGATGGCTTGCAGGACGAGGGGCTCATGCACCCCGGTGCCGTCCGGATCTAGCTCAAGCCCCGGGCCCGGTCCCAGCTACCGAACCCTAGCCAGGCCGGGGAGAGCCTCCCCGGGCCCCGGTGGAGCCCCGTCCCCAGCGCCCGGACCCTCTGATGCCTTGCAGGAAGGGGGCTCACGCACCACAGGCCCGAGCGGATGGAACTCAAGCCCCGGGCCCGGTCCCACCTTCCGAACCCTAGCCAGGCCGGGGAGAGCCTCCCCGGGCCCCGATGGAGCCCCGTCCCCAGCGCCCGGACCCTCTGATGGCTTGCAGGATGGGGGGCTCATACACCCCGGGGATGGATGGACAGAGCTCAAGCCCTGGGCCCGGTCCCATCTTCCAAACCCTAGCCAGGTCGGGGAGAGCCTCCCTGGAAGCCCTGTCTCCAGCGCACGGACCCTTGGCTGGACCCAAGGAGCCGAGAGGGGTCCTAGAGTACCTTGTCCCTAGTATTCCGGAGGAAGGCTACCCCTCTTTCTGGGAACAAGTGCGCACCGCGAGCCTCAAGGGACCCTAAGCACGAATGTGCCCCACCTCCTGGAGCCCTGGCTGGGATCCGGGAGGCGAATGGCACCTCATCTGGACTTCCAGGGAAGTCCTGCCATCTGCCACCTGCTGCGTGGCAGGGTGCCGTGACGGGGTCCGGAGGGCCCGGGGAGGCTTCTCCTAGACCTCGGGGCCTGGGAACCCCGGCGGGGTCCAGGGGCCCCGCTGGGCCCCAGGTGGGGTGCTCCGGCCCAGGGCCCTGTCCCCCGGCCTAGGGCCCTGTCCCCCGGCCTGCCGCACTGCCATAGGCCCGGGGCAGGGTTTTGTGGTGCCCGTGGAGCCTCCCCGTACGTGGCTGCGTTCAGGAGCTCCGTCCGAGGCCCCTGAGGGCCCCTGGGAGGGTGGCCTCCCCAGCCGGGCTCCGTCCTGGGTCCTGCCGCGTGGCAGGGTGCCTTGGACAGGGTCCGGAGGGCCCGGGGTAGGCTTCCCCTGCGCCTCCAGGCCTGGGAGCCCTGGCTGTGTCAAGGGGCCCTGCCGGGCCCAGGTTGCATGCTCGCGCCCAGGGCGCTGTCCCCCCGGCCTGCCGCACTGCCAAAGGCCCGGGACGGGGGTTCCGTGGTGGCCGGGGAGCCTCCCCTTGCTCGGCTGGCTTCAGGAGCCCCGTCCGGAGACCCTGAGGGCCCCGGGGAGGGTGGCCTCCCCACCCGGGGCTCCGTCCTGGGTCCTGCCACGCGGCAGTGTGCCCGGGACGTGGTCAGGAGGGTCAAGGCTGCTTCCCTTTTGTGCCCGGCCATCTGGTCGCCCAGATACCCTCGGCCATCTTGTTGCCCAGATCCCATCGGCCATCTGGTCGTCCGCAATGCTTTCCTATGGGGCGACCAGATGGCCGGACTTCCCTGGAAGTCCCAATGAGGTGCCATTCGCCTCCCGGATCCCAGCGAGGGCTCCAGGAGGTCGGGTACTTTCGCGCCTTGGGTCCCCTGAGCCTCGCGGTGCGCACTTGTTCCCAGAAAGAGGGGTGGCCTTCCTCCGGATTACTAGGGACAAGGTACTCTGGGACCCCTCACGGCCTAGCAGTCCTCAGCCGGCAGCTGGCTGGGCCAGGATGCCGCCCCAGCCCCGGGTCCGTCCCTGGGCCTGCCGCGTGGCAGGAAGCCCTGGATGGGGTCCGGGAGGGCCCGGGGAGGCGTCCCCTGCGCCTTCACGCTCCCGGCTGGGGCCAGGGGCCTGTCCGGGCCCCGGGTCAGGTGCTCCAGCTCTTGGCCCCGTCCCCCGGCCTGCCGCACTGCCAAAGGCCCAGGACGAGGTTACGTGGTGCCCGGGGAGCCTCCCCTTGCTCAGCTGGGTTGAGAAGCTCCGTTCTGGGCCCCTGAGGGGCCCCGGGGAGGGCGTCCTCCCCACCCGGGACACCGTCCTGGGTCATGCCGCGTGGCAGGGTGCCTGGGACAGGGTCTGGAGGGCCCGGGGTAGGCTTCCAGGCCTGGGAGCCCCGGCTGGATCCAGGGGCCCTGCCGGGCCCCAGGTCGGGTGCTCGGGGTCAGGGCCCTGTCCCCCCGGCCTGCCGCACTGCCAAAGGCCCGGGACGGGGGTTCCGTGGTGCCTGGGGAGCCTCTCCTTGGTCGGCTGGCTTCAGGAGCCCCGTCCAGGTCCCCTGAGGGCCCCGGGGAGGGTGGCCTCCCCAACCGGGGCTCCGTCCTGGGTCCAGCCCTGTGGCAGGGTGACCGGGACGGTGCCCGGGCCCGGGTACGGAGGGTCCAGGCAGCTTCCCTTTCGTGGCCGGCCATCTGGTCGCCCAGATCGCCTCGGCCATCTGGTCGCCCGCAATTGATTGATTGATTGTGGGTTTCTAAAGTGCTAGAATTGACTCCCGAAGGAGTATTTCTGCGCTGTAGACCGCTGGGGAACCCGTCCTGGCTTTCCCTGTGAGATGGTCCCTACTGGGTTTCTGCAAGGTGAAATCAGGCATCCCCCGCGTATGTGGGGGGCCGTTGTGGAGATGAGGCAAGCTAATGCCCAGAGTTGCCGAGTGTGATCCCTAGTTAGAGTAGGCACCGAGGCGAGAATTATCGAGTCCGTTGACCCTGGTCCAAGACCCTGCCGCGTCGGGAATTGAACCCTGGTCCTGGGCCGTCCTCCGCTCCCGGGTCTGCCGCCTCTAACCAGTGAGCCACACCACTCCTCCACAATGCTTTCCTATGGGGCGACCAGATTGCCGGACTTCCCTGGAAGTCCCGATGAGGTGCCATTTGCCTCCGGGATCCCAGCCAGGGCTCCAGGAGGTCGGGCACATTCGTGCCTAGGGTCCCCTGAGCCTCGCAGTGCGCACTTGTTGCCATAAAGAGGGGTAGCCTTCCTCCGGATTACTATGGACAAGGTACTCTGGGACCCCTCTCGGCGTAGAGGTCCTCAGCCGGCAGCTGGACGGGACAGGATGCCGCCCCAGCCCCGGGTCCGTCCCTGGGTCTGTCGCGTGGTAGGATGCCCTGGATAGGGTCCGGGAGGGCCCTGGCCTGGGGTCCCCGTCCCCCCCGGCCTGCTGCACTGCCTGGGACGGCGGAGATTCCGTTGTGCCCGGGGAGCCTGGCTGGGTTCAGGAGTTCCGTCTGGGGCTCCGTCCTGGGTCCTGCTGCGTGGCAGGGTGCCGTGACGGGGTCCGGAGGGCCCGGGGAGGCTTCTCCTGCGCCTTGGTGCCTGGGAACCCTGGTGGGGTCCAGGGGCCCTTCTGGGCCCCGGGTGGAGTGCTCCGGCCCAGGGCCCTGTCCCCCGGCCTAGGGCCCTGTCCCCCGGCCTGCCGAACTGCCAAAGGCCCGGGACGGGGTTCTGTGGTGCCCGGGGAGCCTCCCCGCGCTTGGCTGGGTTCAGGAGCTCCGTCCGGGGCCCCTGAGGGCCCCTGGGAGGGTGGCCTCCCCAGCCGGGGTCCGTCCTAGGTCCTGCCACGTAGCAGGGTGCCTGGGACGGGGTCCGGAGGGCCTGGGGTAGGCTTCCCCTGCGCCTCCAGGCCTGGGAGCCCCGGCTGGGTCCAGGGGCCCTGCCGGGCCCAGGGTTGCATGCTCGGTCCCAGGGCCCTGTCCCCCCGGCCTGCCACACTGCCAAAGGCCCGGGAAGGGGGTTCCGTGCAGCCCGGGGAGCCTCCCCTTGCTTGGCTGGCTTCTGGAGCCCCGTCCGGGGCCCCTGAGGGCCCCGGGGAGGGTGGCCTCCCCACCCTGGGCTCGTCCTGGGTCCTGCCGCGCGGCAGGGTGCCCGGGACGGGGTCCGGAGGGTCCAGGTGGCTCCCCTTTTGTGCCCGGCCATCTGGTCGCCCAGATCCCCTCGGCCATCTGGTTGCCCGGATCCCATCGGCCATCTGGTCGACCGCAATGCATTCCTATGGGGCGACCAGATGGCCGGACTTCCCTGGAAGTCCAGATGAGTTGCCATTCGCCTCCCGGATCCCAGCGAGGGCTCCAGGAGGTCAGGTACTTTCGCGCCTTGGGTCCCTTGAGGCTTGCGGTGCGCACTTGTTTCCAGAAAGAGGGGTTGCCTTCCTCCGGATTACTAGGGACAAGGTACTCTGGGACCCCTCACGGCCTAGCAGTCCTCAGCCGGCAGCTGGCTGGACCAGGATGCCGCCCCAGCCCCGGGTCCGTCCCTGGGCCTGCCTCGAGACTGGAAGCCCTGGATGGGGTCCGGAGGGCCAGGGGAGGCGTCCTCTGTGCCTCCGGGCTCCCGGCTGGGGCCAGGGGCCCTGCCGGGCCCTGGGTCGGGTGCCCCAGCTCTGGGCCCCGTCCCCCGGCCTGTCGCACTGCCAAAGGCCCGGGACGGGGTTCCGTGGTGCCCTGGGAGCCTCCCCTTGCTCGGCTGGGTTTAGAAGCTCCATCCAGGGCCCCTGAGGGGCCCCGGGGAGTGCGGCCTCTCCACCCGGGGCTCCATCCTGGGTCCTGCCGCATGGCAGGGTGCCTGGGACGGGGTCTGGAGGGCCCGGGGTAGGCTTCCCCAGCGCATCCAGGCCTGGGAGCCCCGGCTGGATCTAGGGGGCCCGCCGGGCCCCTGGTCGGGTTCTCGGGGTCAGGGCCCTGTCCCCCCAGCCTGCCGCACTGCCAAAGTCCCCGGACGGGAGTTCCGTGGTGCCCGGAGAGCCTCTCCTTGCTCGGCTGACTCGGCTGTGATTTATTTGATCACATGCCCTTGTGCATTACAATATGTAGGACACACTACTAGGAAAATAAAATTAAGGATCAGTGAACACAAGAGCACCATTCGGTGCCGCAAACAGTCGACGAGGATGACCACCCACTTCAATCAGAAAAATCACAAGGCAGATGACTTGAGATGGGTAGTAATTGAACAACCCTTTATTCCACCCCACATTAGTGATATATCAAAATTTTTGTTCATTAAAGAACAAAAATGGATATACAGATTGAAGAGCGACAGCTGTGGGCTCAACAACGACATTCCTTGGACCATGATATAATTGAGTAATACTGTACAATACACACATTGGTTGACGTTCCCCCATTTTGTTCGGGGGCGCACATATCTGGATAACCTGACACTGACCATAACTACGACATGAGGCTACTCTGACTGTTATGGGATATGAAATAGGGAGTATAACATATCCAAAAGAGAGTATAACATACTACACAAGCCTGAGGGCGATTTGGGCTCCCGAGTCCATAGTAGCCTTCACCAACTGAGTTATTGGACATCGTTGTGCTCTTGTCATCGATATGCCTACCTGCGGTGCATGATAGCAATTGCATCATATCTATATCTTGGATTATAGGCTTGCTTCAATTAGACGCCTATATTGGCAACAATCACAGAGGCATAATTTATGTTACACCTTGCCTACTGTTCAGACTGGTGTTATTCTAACCAGAACAGTTGCACTTGGAAGTACTAGCGGATGCACACACACTCGTTTAATATTGGTACCTCATTGACAATCTGAATCCCCACAAATGTTATCGTTGACCGGTATCCCGGCTATTTAGTTGGGTTCCGTTGGTCCGTTCCTCAAGACTGCAGTTATTAGCGCTAAAACTTAGCCAAATGCACTTCTGCAGGCTTTGTAACACTAACGCGTTAGTGTTGCAGGGCCCGAGCATGCGCACTCGCGGGCCGCTGTTGGAATCATCGACGGCGGTGTGGCGCGAGGCCCGCGCATGCACATTTGCCAGATATAGCGGCTGTATCTGGGGCATGCGCAACTCTATGGGCATAGCGATTTGTGATGAGACGCCGTTTTTAACCACACATGCGTGGCGTGACTGGATCTCTTTGGTTTACCAATTACGGAGCAATTAACCAATTGTTGAGCGTATTTAAGCGGCGCGGGACCCGCCTACCGTCACCTCCACTTCCTCTCGGATGCCGGTGAGAGGTACCAACGGATAGGTGAGTCCCGCGCTCGTTCTCTGTACAAGCTTGCTCTCTGTATAATTCAGTTACTTTAGGTGACTTTAAGTCTGACTCTGGTCTTCTTCCTTGGGTTTTATTATTGCTCCGCTTTTTTGACTTTTATGATTAGTCTTTATAAGTTGGTAGCCTGCAATCTAAGGAGGTTAGTCAGAGAACCATACCAAGAAACAGACAATGGATAGGTTCAATTTTTTCTCTGGCAGGGTCTATTTATGATTTGAGCTGAATTGAGGCGTTACATTGCTTTAGAAGACTAAGTTTGATTGGGTGCACGTATAAATTGAACAGATTAGGAAGTAGCACCATTGAACTATATTACAGGGTGGCTACACCTTTTTTTCCTTTCTGTCTGTGCATACTTAGAGCGGGGCCTCACATACCCGAGCGGTTGCCGGTAGAGGTGAGGTCTTCACCCACAGAAAGCTGGGTGAGTACATGATATAAGTAATTCTTACATCTTGTCCTGGTGCCCTGTGCAAATGCAATAGGAGCTGTGTAAGAGTCGTATATCCCAATTGAATACATTTATAGATTAACAAGAGTACTATACTCCTGATGTGTCTGGAATAAGCACTGGGTGACGGGATTGGTTTGAAGTGCATAGATGAATAGTTTGTATATTCTTTCCTTTTCTCTAGGTGAGAATTGGTGGTCTACTTCGCAAGGATACATTGGGGCTCCAAGGTGCTGGCAGTAAGACTTTTTGTACTATTTGATCACTATTATCACACATACATAATTATCATCACCCACCACATTTTGGTTTTTGCAGTAGCATTTCTATCCTTTTAGGTCCTGATGAAAGCCGGATAAATTAGTCCTCATGGCAGAAACATGTTGACCTACCTGCACCATGCAACGGGGTAGCTATAAATTCTCAACTACCTACGTGCTTGTTTTAATCATTGACACTGGAACATCCATTATTAAACATATTTTTGTTCCACTGATCAATTTTTATTTCACTTATTGTTCTGCACTGCACTACATCAACACCACCTTTGAGATACCTTAGGCTGGAGTATACCATCGGTATCCACCTCCATACCATCAGATGATGGTCAGGGTGAGGGTTGGATCCTTCATGAATCTCAAGTGACGATATTCCACCAGTCAGGGTGGCCCGATGAGACTTTTTTAGAATCTATCTCTAGCCTTGGGTATTACTCAAAAGGTATAGTTGCACTACTAGTCCCCCTCCAGTTCACACTCCTTGACACCACTCATAGACTTGATTGTCCTCTTTCTTGTTGTTTAGCTGTAGTAGGGGCTTAGGACATAGAGGTCTTTAAACATTCCCCTTTCTTTGACCCTCATTAAATGTAGTTTATTTGGCATATAAGTTAGAGACTTAATTCCAATTGCAGATTGTAGCTAAGATATGTACGCAGTATCGTACCAATACTTATGCATGTGGCCCACATAGAAAGTACATGAAATGGAAGTTGAATCCATACGAAGCGATTTTCGATTTACGGCCATCTGGTCACCCAATTCCCAAAGATTATTGTTAATAATTTAGTGTGTTTTTATGCTATTTATCTAATAATGGAGGAAACAGTTTCTTAACATGTGCATAATGAGATAGTAAATAGAAAATAATGAAAATGTATTGGTAAAGCGGATTTTGGTAGACTTTAAAAATCCCCATTGAAATACACATGCATCACCAATGCTGCAGTGAAAATAACACATAGAGATGTTTTTTCTTTTGTTTATGAAGCCTAATGTGAAGGCAAGTCACACCTATGTTTTACTTTGAAAAATTCTCTTTCCTAAAATGTATGGCTTTACCTTGTTTTTTTAAAATAGCTAACAAAACAATTGCGAAAGTAGCTTATAAAATAGTGAGTGTAAATGCTATTTTGTTTTTTTTTCAGCTTGAGGTTCATTTAAATATGAGTCTTAATTTGATGTATCACTTGCCCAAGTAAACAATTCCCAAAGTCTATTTTTTCCATTTTTCCCAAGCTCAATGATAAAAACTTGCATCACCAATGATGCAAAAAGTCAAGTCCGAATATTCAAACAGCAATAAAAAATTAAGAGAAACAGATATTTGAAAAATTCCTTTTGTTTATGTGGCCTTATGTCCAAAGGCTTCCAACAAGAGCATTTTTTTGAAAATCGGGCGATTTAAAAAAAAATCTGCGAACTTTTTTTTTCTCTAAAAAAAGTTTTAAAAAAATGCATTTTTGTGTAAAAAAGTGACCGTACAATATTTTTTCACCAAATAAAGTTCTTTTTGACTCAGAATACACGTAGGCTTCAGGTCAATGTGTTTTGGTTTGGGGGAGGGCGCCCAGGGGAAAAAACACCTTTGGGGAAAATGCATCACTGGTGCTGCTCGCTAGAAAAAATGGTACCCCAATATTTTTTTCTGAAAAAGGGGCTTGGATATGAAAGAGGGCGTCAAAATATTATGGACCTTAAATCATTCCATCATCATTCCTGGGATGATTTAAGGTCCTGGTTCCATAGCTGTATGGTTGATACTACAATCTACAGTGGGGTGATATTTTCCTGATCAGCTGGTACGAGTGGACATGGCTGGTTGAGGTTCCCTATATAAAGATGTCCAACACTGGTGCGGTGACCGAGTGGTGAACCCTGATGAATCTGCCATAAAATCTATTGTGCAGGGAAACATGTCGGTTACAGGTAGTGGTATGCGACAGTAAGCTACCATCCTTTTTAATTCACCAGCACACACTAGAGTTAGTAATAAAGTTGTACAATTGGTGTGTCTGTTGATTTTACTCTCACTTCTCTGTGTTTGTCACAGCAGGGAGCTATCCATTTAGCTTCTTGTTCAGCACCTATCTGTTTGCACAATTTGTTTCGGACACATTTCTTTTCGGAAAAGGAATGGCAACCGATGATGAGAAAGGGGCATAGAATTGGTAACATCTGCCAAGTTCCCCGAGGGTTGTTCGCCCATGAGGTGCCTTCCTTTCCACCTCACAATTTTTATTATTTATCGTTCAAGTGTAGGTGGATGGACTGTCTCAGTAAGGCAGACATCACTGGATATGTCGAGTTGAACTCTGCCCAGAACTCCTGCTTGCAGTTACAAACAGTGTTTTGTTGTGGACAGTGAGGCATTAGAGAACACACACCTAACTATCAATTAAGAAGGGGTGTCGCTCTGGAATTTAAATAGTACATTTTCCAGGCAAATTGCGTTCTTATGTCTACTAGACGATTGCCCTAAGGACCTCCCAGACATCCCCTTGCAGGCAGGTGGAGTCAGTGACTGCACCTGCCTGCAAGAGGATCTCTAGTCCCCCTTCTAAGTGCAGGTGGGTTGCCGCCCGCACAGTGAAATATAAAGTGGCTGTTTCAAAGCCACCCAGTATTTAACTTAAACGCTCTGCCACCCAGAGCAGCACAAGTTTGCGCTGCCGTGGGGGCATCACATTCTATGTTATAGGGCGCAATTTCTCTGTGTGCAACCGGCGTACCTGTTTTAAGGTGTGCCAGGTGCAAAAAGGGAAAGTGCACCCTAATACATAAAATGCCCCTGGGGCGCTGAGTTTACAAAGCAAGTTTGTTGTGGAGGAAGCAGCGTTATTCTCTACAGGCCAGCAGTTTGCCGGAACTGCACATGAAAGTTTGCCTGTTGAGCAGCACAATATGTCAGTTGTATCACTGTTCATTTTTAGTGGGTTAGGGCCAAGCCAGGTGGAGATGTCTCACCTCCATTTGTAGATGCTTTCAAGTGAAGATGACATTGTGAGAAGTTGGCCTGGTATATGATGTTCACTATCCTAGTGAGCACCTTGCACCAGTCCAAACAACCCTTATGGTGATGGTTGTAAAGTCAACCTTATAGACCAGCTATCCTAGGGATAGCATGGACACAAGCAGTCTTAGGCTAAACTCAAGAGGGCATGTGAAGCCAGCTGTTTTACCATATGCAAACCTTTTAATACCAAATGAAAGGACACCACACAGGTTATATATTCAAAATATATATGTATTTATTACGCAATAAATCCCGTTAACTCTTTATGAGCACAGGAGCACAAGTGTATAACAAGAAACTTAATATAGCATACAAAAGTTGCACAAATATGGATAGGCCCTGGTGGCCCTTAAAACCATATACTAAAATAGTGGTATAAGAACCACGTCACGAACAATGGTATGGCCTAGGGCCTTGGGAATCGCTGGGGCTACACTGGACTAACAGCAGTTAGGACCTAGGAGGCCTACAGGATGCGGGTGCAGTGTCTAAATGCACACGCGTGCACCAATAGAAGTCAATGGGTGCGTAAAGTTAGAAAGTTGCAGATTTGGAAGTCTTCCGACTGAACTAGAACTTAACCACTTAAAACTAGGACACTAGGGATGTAAATCTCTACAGGAGCACCGCAGTACTCGCGTTACCTCACCCACAGGAAACTGGTGCATAGGTGTCAAAGTGTGTCGGGTTTCGTCGTGGAGTTCTATGGAGCCTTGGAGAAAAGATGCTGCAGGCGACCAGGAGAAAAGAGTCCGGCTGGATCCAAGGGTGGATCGAAGATGTAGAGTACCTGAAAGCAGAGGGGACAGAGACTGGGTCACTAGCCAGGGACCAAGAAGCAACCAGGCGATGTTGGGTTGCGATAAGGTGATGTTGTGAAGCTTGTCTCCGCTGCCACATGGACCAGGAGGTGTCGACGACAACCAGGAGGTGGACACAGGCTGTCCCACAAAGGCTCTCGCTGTCGGCGGTATTGGTTCTCGATTCGGAGTCAACAGGCCATGGCAAATGCAACCCATGCAGAAATCAAAGATGGCTTCTGGATCAGACCAGTATGGTCTGATGGGCTGCTCCTTTTCAGGGGAGCAAGGGCCAGTCTGGAGCAACCACACCAGCATTGAAAATTCAAAGGTTCATTGTCGCAGAGGCCACTAGCCAACGGGCAAGTGACCGGACAGATGCGTCAAGTAGGAAAATGCAAAAGGGCCCCACGCAGCACCCGGTGAGTGTGGAGAAGTGATCTTTGGTGCAAAAGCTGCTTGGGGCTGGGGCTTCTCAATTCCAAAGCACAGCTTTGAGCATGCCTCGGAAGCTGCACAGGAAGCACTTCTCTGGCTTTACAAGATGGCCGGTCCCACGTCTCAAGTCGCCTCCACGGGTCTCAGCTTTGCTGTGGCTGTGGATAGGGCTGTTGGATGTCTGGAATTCTGGTTCTTGTTGGTCTCTGTTGTTCGAGCTTCGGCAGGAGCAACAACAAAGCAAACCTTTGAGCGCTTGATGGTGCCTGCTTGCACAGGGTGGTCACTCCTTGACCACAAGGGAGATTCTTCAGTCTTCTACGTCGAGTAGGATGTCTAAGGGTTCAGAGTTCTGTTTCAAAGTTTCAGTCAGGATTATCTAAAGTCTATGGACACAGCTCCTACCTTTATTCCAAATCAAGGGGCTGGATTACCTGCTAGGTTCCTCCTATCGGTGGGACCCAGGAAGGGGGTGGTTACACCCCTTTCCCTTTGTCCAGTTTCGCGCCAGAGCTGGGCCTGGAGTGCCCCAGTTGGGCTATGCATGGGACACCTTGTGTGCCCCAGGCAGTGTCTAGTTTCATTCAGCCCTCCCTGCCCCAATCCACTATCTCCTGTCTGGGGTGGTGCTAGCACCTCCCTGTGACAGGAAACCTTTTGTCCAGGCCTCCCCTGCCGGAGTTTCGGTAAGCAGCAGGAGGCCAGACTTGTGTGTGTGGCAACAGCATCCATTTTTTGATGCTGAGGCTCTGGTTAACTTTAACCGGGATTAAGGTTAGTAACATGTCTTCTCCCTCTAGAAGGGTGGAATGCTACTCCCGTCGCCAGAACTGGTGAGGAGGTAGTATTCCAAAGCGTATGACACCTTACACGACATATTTTGATAAAGCCAAACCAAAGATAGCATCTAACCACGAGGATTATAATGCACTTAAGTGTATATGGTATGGCAGTATCCTAGAACAGCTATAAGGACATGGTTCCGAAAGCTGCAGACAGGCTCAGCTCATGCTAGAGCACCATCTCACATAAAGCCAAGCACTCTGCCTCCAGGATTGTTAAGGCCTGCCATAGGAGTGACTTATAGGTGCATATGTGTCCAGATATAGGTTTAGACATAGTTATACTATATCTAAGCAAGGGGTGATTACACGACCTTGCCCCAGCTGAGTGATCAGCCAGTTGTGTCAGTTTGGATGGCCCGCCAGGGGTGGCAAAAGATATGCTGCAGCCCCTGGTAGGCCTTGGATGCACATATGCCCTGGGTACCTATAGTACTCTGTACAGAGGCTCATAAGGTGACCCAATCCCAGTTGGTGATGTACCTAAAGTACTTGGTTGTGAATTTAGAGAGAGAACAGCAGGGCTGTGGGTCTGATTAGCAGGCTCACAGCCACATTAAGTCGAAAACCAGTGAAGCAAAAAGCAAAAAAATGGGGTGACCATAGGATAGCAGACCCTACTCTCCTACATAACCCCCCCCCCCAAACACAGGGGCATTAAATTTAACCTTGACCAGATAAGTCTTCATGTTCTAAGTGGAAATACCTGGAGAGACCATCTGCATTGCCATGGTCAGTCCCTAGTCTGTGCTCCACTGTAAAGTCCATCCCCTGTAGGGAAATGGACAACCTGAGTAGTTTGGGATTTTCACCCTTCATCTGATTTAGCCACAAGAGGGGCTGAATCTTGAAGTGAGTGCCAAACAAGTATGGTCTCAACTTCTTCAGGGCCCAAACCACAGCAAAGGCCTCCCTCTCAAAAGCTGACCAACGTTTCTCTCTAGGGGTCAGCCTTCTGCTAATGAAAGCAATGGGCTGGTCTTGACCATCTACATTAAGTTGTGAAAGCACAGCTCCCACCCCAAACTCAGAAGCATCTGTTTGGACAATGAACTCTTTGGAGTAGTCAGGACTCTTTAAGATAGGTGCAGAGCACATGGCCTTCTTCAGGTCATCAAATGCCTTTTGACAGCTAACTGTCCACTGAACCTTTGTTGGCATCTTCTTGGATGTTAGATCATTGAGTGGTGTCACAATGGACCCATAATTCTTGACAAATTTTCGGCAGTACCCAGACAGGCCCAAGAAAGCTCTGACCTGTGTCTGGGTGGTTGGAGGAGCCCAGTCCTGTATGGTCTGGATCTTACTCTCCAGTGGTTGAACCTGACCCCCACCTACAAGGTGGCCCAGGTACACAACCTTACTCTGCCCTATCTGGCACTTTGTGGCCTTGATAGTTAGGCCTGCCTTTTGCAGGGCCTCTGAAACCTTCTTCAGGTGGATCAGGTGATCCTCCCAGGTGGAGCTGAAGACAGCCACATCATCAAGATAAGCTGCGCAAAAGTCATCCAACCCAGAAAGGACTTGGTTCACCAACCTTTGGAAAGTGGCAGGTGCATTCTTCAAACCAAAGGGCATTACCACAAATTGATAATGACCTCCAGGGGTTGAGAAAGCTGTTTTGGCCTTGGACTCCTCAGCTAACCTGATTTGCCAATAGCCTGCTGTCAAATCAAATGTGCTCAGAAATTTGGCAGAAGCCAATCTATCAATGAGCTCATCTGCCCTTGGAATTGGGTGAGCATCTGTCCTAGTGACAGCATTGAGACCTCTATAGTCCACACAGAACCTCATCTCTCTTTTACCATCTTGGGTGTGAGGTTTTGGTACAAGGACTACTGGACTGGCCCAGGGGCTCGCTGATGGCTCAATTACTCCAAGTTCAAGCATTTTCTGCACCTCAGTCTTTATACAGTCCCGACATGGTCAGGTTGCCTGAAGATCTTACTCTTCACAGGCAGACTGTCACAGGTGTCCACCTCATGGGTGCACCAGTTAGTCTGACTAGGTGTTAATGAAAACATATGTCTATGGGCCTGTAGAACATGTCTGCAGTCCCATTGCTGTTGGTCAGTGAGGCAGCCTGCCAAGGCCACTCCATCAACTGAACAATCTCCATTTGTAGCCATGAGCAAGCCCATGTCTGCCCTGTCCACCTATGCCTTCAATCTGTTGACATGGAGCACCCTGTGGGGGCTCCTAGGGGTGCCGAGGTCCACCAAGTAGGTGACCTCTCCCTTTTTCTCAATTATGGTGTGGGGTCCAGACCATTTGTCTTGGAGGGCTGCTGGGGCCACTGGCTCTAACACCCACACCCTCTGTCCTGGCTGGTACTCAGTCAGCACAGCCTTTTGGTCATGCCAAGCTTTCTGGAGTTCTTGGCTAGCCTCAAGGTTTTTGGAAGCCTTCTCCATGTATTCAGCCATCCTGGAGCGGAGACCAAGTACATAGTCCACTATGCCAAGTTTAGGCTTTTTGAGAGGTAAGTAAGTAAAATATTTATTGTTTCTGATTAATTAAAACCATTACAAAAATACATTTGAGTGCACATGTCGTTAATAAAAGTCTTAAAAAGAAAGATCGTAATTATTAATATTTGTATTAATAAGAACAGTGGGGTTTAAAAGTGACCATAGTTCGTTATATCTTGTCTGGGCCAACATCATGGCTTGTTAATTTCAACTCCGCTAGCTTCAGGAATTTCACCAACTTCCCATTTAGTGACGGAAATCCTGGATCGAAACATGCAAGAACTGCTTGTCTGCATGTGCGTATTCTGTGTTCATTAAAAGACATTTTTAGCAGAGCAGCTCTTTCCTCTTTCAGCCTCAAACAGGTACATAGCAAATGTTCAATTTCTTCATTCCCTGCACCACATAACCTACATTTTATCCCACCGTTCCTTCTCAACCATGGTTGTAAGTGTGGTATAACTGGTAGGATTCCTAGCCTATGTTTTAAAAAGGCTTATTTTGTTTTCCTGCAGTACCCCAGTCCGAAATAAGGTTGTAACCTGGGTGATTTATATGTACACAGAGTCATCCAAGTGTGACGCCTATGGGAAAAGGTGGCTTTGTCCTCTACAAGCGAGAGTCTCTTTATATTATTATTTGCTACACGTTTGAATTGCGAATGCGATAGTGGGATTTCCCATAGTTCTTTCAGTCCTGTAACAATCAAGGACTCCTCCAAGTATTTTTTCTCCGGCATTTTGGAGCAGCTGCACCGATCTTGCCAGAGCTGATGGTTCAGTGTATTCTCTGGTGAATTCATTATTTTATGCCAGCACTTAATATAGTATCCTCTCCTTGCAAGCGTTTGGCTCGTTAGTCCAAATTCAAGCCGGATCTGGGCTTGTGAGGTATAAGATGGCAAATTTAAGAGAAGTGTGTATGCTTTTGAAATGATTGTATCCAGCAGTTTCACGTCTGTGCCTTTCAATGCCTCGCTGCCGTAAGTAATGGATGACTGTATTTTTACTTGGGCGACGCGAAGCAGTGGTAGAAGAGTAGGGCCAGTCAGCTTAGTTTTTAGCTGTTTTAGTGTTGTCGCGATCAGCATACCTTTTCTCTTTATGGCCTCAAGGTGGTTTGTAAAGCGACCTCCTTTATCAACTATGATTCCCAGGTATTTATATTCAGAGCAGTTTGTAACTACCTGTGTTACAAGTACCCAAGTGTGCGGCTTTTTATTCCCAGATATTGACAGTACTTTGGTTTTGTCAATATTTGTTTCAAGTAAGTTCTCTTCGGCGTATCCATGCAGCGTGTTAATGAGATTCTGGAGTCCTACTTTGGTATGACTAACCAGGACCACGTCATCTGCGTAGGAAATGCTGGGCAGGTCTTTACCCCTCAGTCGGGGTGCATGCGCATTGCAGGCTTCCAGAGCAGGTGGCAGATCGGCAGTAAATTGATTAAATAGGGTAGGTGTTAAGACGCACCCCTGCTTGAGGCCTTTTGTCGTATTAGAGTGCAGTTCGATCAAAGGGTTTAAGAGAGGAGAGGAGGAGAAGGGATCCCCAGGCGGCTAGTTTTCTCCAAAGATTGGCTCTGTTGACTTTTTCGAAAGCCGCCTTGAAGTCCACAAAGCAAAAGTGAAGAGTTTGTTTAGTCAGTTTTGCTTTGTCAATAAGTAGCGATAGTGCCAGAAGGTTTGTTGTAGTTCCCATATCTCTAAAAAATCCAGTTTGACTAGATGGAATTATGTTGCACTTAGTTGGCCATTTGCCCAGCTGAGTCAATAAAAGCCCGGCAAAGTATTTTGTATGTCCAGAAGGGCTATCAGGCGATAATTCTTTGGTAACATTCTGTCCCCCGCCTTATAAATCGATGAGATAACTCAACCCTTCCAAGAGGCAGGGAGTCGCCCAGAGTGGCTGACAGACGTCTAGAGGGGTGTCAAGGATTTTCCCCAGTAGTCCGGGCCAAGTTTGAAGAGGGCTGGAGGAATTCCGTTTGGCCCCGGTGCACCATCACTCCTTCCTTTGGAAATTAATTTCCTGAGTGTGACAGCATTGATTTCGATTTCGGCTTTTTCGTATAATTTTGTTGTTTGTAAAAGATGGCCCTTCTGGGCAACCTGGGGCGTGTTTGTTACAGCGGCCTGTTGGTTGAAATGGGTGTCTAAGAAGGATTCCCAGGAGCTTTTGGTTATATATGATGTTATTCCACCATGTTTTGGATTTAATAAAGTATATAGGGCCTCATTGGGATCGCGGACGGACGTGCGTCCGTCCGCGACCCCAGAGGATGAGGGAACGTCCGCATGGGCTGAGGCGTTCCCTCATGTGCGATTAGGATGTGACCGCCACCCTGGCGGTCACATCCTGGATATTTAACATTGCGGCGGGTGCTGCTTCAAGCAGCACCCGCCGCAATGTTAAAAGTGCATGTTTAACATTTACATGCACAAAGCGGCAGGCACCGCGCGGTGCCTGCCGCTTTGTGCATGTAAATACTGGGGGGTACCATAGGTACCCCCCATGTGCACCCCCCACCGCCAACACCCTGGGGGCCCGCAACGGGCCCCCAAAATCAAAAGTACACATGCTTTTCCACGGCGGAAAAACCGCCGCGGAAAAGCATGTTTACAAATGCTTCCTAATTTGCCTGGCGGTGTCTGATAGACACTGCCAGCCAAATGAGAGCTTTTCCGCCGCGGTTGTAATCCGACCGCGGCGGAAAAGCAGCGGACAGAAACCAAGACCCACCAGCCGTCGTAATACGGCGGTGGGTCTTTGGTGAGTCCGCAGAGGATTTTCCGCCTCCTCTGGGCCGGAGGTGGCTTCCGCCGGCCCGGAGGATGCGGAAAATCCTCCATCATAATGAGGCCTTTAGTGTGGACCAGAATCGGGCGCTGTTACTTCCCTTAGAGTCATAGTGAAGTTAAGCCCAGAAGTCGTCTTCATTAGATCTTTTGACCTCCCATTTAAGTTTTTTGAGGTCCGCCCGGTGCTTGCGAAGCTGTTCGAGAAGATCCTTTTCGCCCGGGCTTGTTCTTAATTACCTTAGGGATTTGTTAATCGCTTTTTTGTGGTTTTTTAAAGCTAGTTTCTGGGTGCTTGAAATTTTCCCTGTGACCATGGGGCCAGAAGATGGAATGTGCCGTACTGTTGTTGAATATATGTTTGCAAATTCGGCCGTAAAGGTTTCTCATAGAGTTACTGGATTACCCATAGGATAGTTTAAACTGTTTAATTGTAGTTTTGCTACTTGAAGTACCTCCATCGTGTTTGCGACAGAGGTTTTGATTCGTTTAAGATTTATGGAATGACAAGCGTGAGGTCCTATTGGATTGGCGAGAATTGAGTCCGGAAAGGCAAGAAAAGAGACTTCCTGGGGGCGGTGGTCGCTGTCTCCCTTGTCTCCTAGGATAAAACCCAGTATATGATGAAAAAGTGGGAGGGAGACTTGCGTGTAGTCTATCGTAGAGGTTGCGTTGCCTGAGTTGAACGAAGCCACAGATGGAGAGTCCTCCGTGAATCTTCCATTTAGAACCCTCAGGCCGATGTGCTCCAGATCCTGCAGCAGCTCCTTCGCCGGCTTGGAGGTTTTACCTTGTCTTCTGAAGGATTGAGTTGGAATATTCCAATAGTAGGACTGGGCATGAATGTCATTATTTGAGGATGAGCCCAAGATGTATTGGTTGAAGTCTCCAGAAAGAATTAAATTGGGAGAAGTGTATGAAGTCATTACGTGGTGTAAGTGGTCCATTAGAAGTTTTGACTCTTGTTTCTTCTTTTTTGGATTGTTGATCAGCAGCACCTCTTCTTTTTTCCCCCTAAGATTCAATTCAATCTGAACTGTGTTTATGGCAGGGGAGTTGGTGGGAAATTCCTGCGCACTGCCGATGTATGAGATTTTGATGTAGGTTGCTAAGCCACCCGCCAGCCAACCGAATTTACTTTTTCTTTTGGCTGGGGAGTGGTAACAGGTGTAGCCTTCTATGTGTGCAGGATCCTCCAGGCATGTTTCCTGAAGGAGGATTATATCAGATGATTTCAGATATTGTAAGAATTCGGTATCTGCTGCCTTGTTGTTAAGCCCATTTAGGTTCCACGAGCATCATTTCAGAAGGGGTGTGGCAAAATGCAAGCCCGCCACTCTTGAGTTCCCCTGTCATTGTGGGTGACTTAGAGTGTTCCTTATTCTAAATAGCCGGAGATCATCTAGATTGTCCGAATTAAAAACCATCGAGCTCTTTTGGGTGAATGTTTCCTGTGTTTTTGTGGGTGATCGACCCAGTGCGCACCTAAGCACTGACGTAGTCTTAGAGTTTTTTGTAGATGGACCGTACTGAGGTCTCTCGAGCAGGGGGAGCGGATATCCTATGTTATGAAGTAGGACAGATTTAATCCTCCAGGTTTTGAAAATATTTTGCTCATCTAGGATCTTATTTACAATTTCGGACGAAGTCCAGGTCGCTTTTGTAGCTTCCTTATCCTGTGTTCTGTCAGTTTTTATGAATTCTACTGATAAAAGGTCAGCTGAGCATAAGCCATTTAAAGATGGTATAGTGCTAAGGAGACGGAGTAGATTACCTCTGTTCAGAAGATCGAATGGACCCTTTGATTCGTATTCTGGGGTAAAGAGGACAATAGTACAATTCCTATTTTGATCATCTGACTGGGCTGTTGGGGGGTTGACACGCACTTGGATTCCTCTGTTGTTAGTGTTGAACTGTGGTAAAGTTTCTGTGATGGTATCACCAGAGGAGAGTTTACAGGATTCAGAATCAGAGGGAGCTGTGCGGTCGCCCACTATAGAGGAGTATAGATGGATTTGGGTACATGGGGACCTGCATTCTTCGGTTCTTGAGCCGGAGGTCTTTCACACCGAGCGAAGGTAGTAGCTTCTCGTGCCGAATCAGGGCGGTGCTTTGGAGGGGCTTGATGCAGATGTCAATAGTAGTATGGGGGGGCTAGCGTGCTTCCCTTTTCTGGGACCACGATTTACTTTGATGTTTGAATTACCGGTCTCGCAGCTGGGCAGGGCCCTACCGGCCCCCTGTGTGCGCAGTGGAAGTTTGTTCTATGCTTGGTTATTTGCTGTGGTAGGGCCCAGATCTTGCGGCTCCTGTCTGATGCCAGACCTAAAGAGTGGGTAGACTTCTGGCGTACTTGAAATTGTTCGTTTGTTACGACCTTTCCTTCTTTGCTGGCGGCGACCCTTGGCGTTCTGGGTTGGTACATTGTCCTTGGGGAGTGAAGGGAAGCGTATTGACTAATAACCTGCTGGAGGTGCCAGTACTGTTTTGTCTGTGTTGTTAACTGTGATGACCTTTCCTTTTAAGGGTTCGAGATTGGCTGTTTCGCGGGGATTGATGTACTGGTCCGTTGCATAAGGCCCTTTTGGCAGGCCTTCTATCAAAGTAGATACTATTTCTGGAAGTGCTGCTAGTTTGTCGATGATCGGACCGCAGCTGCACGACAACTTAGCTTCCTGCTGGGCTCTGCCGATTAAAGAGTTTAATTGGCCGAGTTTCTCGTCAATTCGCCCAACATAGACCGCCAAGGTATCAAGTAGAGTCAACTGTAAGTCCATTTTGTCAGATTGAAAGTGGAGAGTGTCTACGGTTCGTTGCATGGTGTTTAAGAGAATGTCCCAGGTGTTTTACACAGTTGATGCTTGAGTCCTAATTTTGGGCCTCTTTTGATTTGAGGATGTGTTCGGTGTTGAGGAAAGAGAGAGATTTTGCGAAATTATTGAATTTGAGAGTATATCCTCCTGATCGTAAGCCTAATTAGTCGACTGGTTTTTGTTAGATGTTTCATCTATGGACAGAGGTAGTTTAACCGGGATAGCTGGGATGTAGGAAGCAATCAGATCGGCCCAATCCTGTGATCCCTAATAAGTTAGATTGACAGGTCCGTCACACCCGGTGTTTTGTGTGTTTTCCACGGCCTCCTTCCGGAATTCTTCGGAACTCTGTTCTTCTACAATTACTTCGATGGGCAGTTGGCAGATTTTTGAGCCGTCCGTGTGGTGCAAAAGGATATTGGCAATATTTGGCGGGTTATTTGGATTAAACCTGCTGAGGTCTTCTTGCCATTGGTTAGAGTCATTACCACTGCAGGTCGTGAGGTTGCGCCAGGAATGCCTTGCCTTCTGACTAGTTGAAGGCGAAGTAGTTGGAGTAGGTGAGGAGTTAGTATGCTTGGGAGAGGGGGGTGAGCATAGGGCCGGCCCAGCCCCCCTATTGCCTGAGTGCGGAGTGAGTGGGCCGCTAATAGCCCTGTTCATGAACTCCCCTTCTCCCACTGGCACTATTTTATCATGAGCAGGTGGCCCCTGTGCAGATGAGCAGTCTGTTAAGAAAGGAGTGTTAATGATTTCTGGGGTTTGGCCCGAGGGTTGATCTTTTTGCGATTCCAGAGGGGATAGTGGGAGTAAGGAGTCCTGTAGGCCCAGAATTTTTCCACTGGACGAAAAGATGGTGGAAAGTGGGTCCTTTAAAAATTGTAATTTTGATGTGATTTTTGGTTGGTGAAGGTTTGGGTGACGAGTCACGGCCTGAAGGGCTTGGTCGCTGCATGCCTCGACTTCGTCTAGAGATGAGTCCGCGGGTCCACTGACTTGTTTTTTGTTCTCCTTTTGTTTGGCCGTTGTCGTGGACTTCGACTTGGATTTAGACTTAGTCTCGGGCTGGGCCCTTTTCTTGCCTGACCCCATGCTTAGAGGTGACTTGAGAAGCTAAGGAGATGTTATAGGGATGGTGGATCAGTCGGGCTTCACCCAGGGCCCTTTGCAGTACCCGATATCGTAGACCCCTGTAGGGTTTGGGGACTGCGAACCTTACTAATGTACGCAACTTGAGGAGTAAAGCCTTGGAGCCTCAGAGACTTTGGGGCCTTGGAGACTTGGGAAGTCTTGGGAAGTCCGAGCTATTGTGGCACAGTTAAACGTTAAACGATGGTTAATGGCTAACTGATGGTCGGATTGTAATAGGAGTCAGAAAGATCAGTGATCCAGGTAAGAGAGAGACAACCAGCCGACCAACTTCACAGCCGGTTGCCGGTTAGAAGCTTGTGCTTGGGCTTATCCTCCTCCTTGGATCATGTGGCATAAGGGCTTGAAGGCCTGGGAGCAATGAAGCTGCCTGGATCTGTGCTCTAAAAGTTATGGTCGGTTATCTTTAATTTGCCCTCCGTATTCTCGGCACCCGACCAGGCTCAACAACTCAACAGCTCAGGAATCTGATCTGGTGATGGTCCAGCCGTCAGACAGTTCTGGGCGAAATGTGGGGCTGTATTGGGACTGTATTAGGACCTCGATGGGGGCCGGCTGAGTTTTCCTAGTCTAAGCTAGCTAGCTGGCCTCGGTGCTCACAGTCAAATGCACCCCCCCCCCCCCACCGGGTCAGGATCTCGAGGAACAACTTCACAGTCTAACTGTCTCACCCCATCTGTCGTCTGGCCTCTTCCTCTTATGTTCCTCTTCTGTACTGTTGGAACAGCAGAACAGTGGAACAGAAGAGCAGATCAGCTGAAGGGTATTAGGACTGGCAAAAAGACTCACGATGAGTGCTGCTGTTGTTTTCGTCGTTGTCTTTCCTTTCACCTCCATCTCCACGTCGCCTCGCTCCGCTGTCCCCCTGCGCTCCTCTACTCTGCCTGCAGGACTAAACAGGACCAAGCCGAATTAGTTTTTTTCCCATGTGTGGTACTGTGTTTTTCAGAACCGGTACTGATCCGGTAACCCAGTGGTGTCAGGGAAACACACCCAAAGACCACGAGTCCTTTCCTGATTCAGACCACAGAAACTCAGAGTCTTCTAGGTGAAGTCAAGGATCGATTTTATTGGCTGCAACCAAGGTAACAAGCGTCCTAGAAGTACAACACACGGGAAGTATGTTCTCAGGAGACTGCCGCAATTCACAAAGCCGGGCTTCTCTTTTTATACATAATATTGTGCTTTAGGCAAACATTCTGTACATTTTACTACGCCATAGAAATACTTAAATGACAACGAGAAAGCAGAGTCATGATGACAAGGCCATAGTTCGGTTTGTTCATCCCATAATAAATTACCAGGCGAGGCCCAACATTCTCATCAGATATCGGTAGACCCCTAATAAAAATGGTCACCTCCCCATCATAAAGCAAGTGAGAGAAAAGAGTAAAGACAGGTGTGAGCAAGATTCGGCAGGGTGTGTGTGTGATGGGAGGTTTTATGGTAGGCTGGGCCTTGATGCTATCTTGTTCGGCCACTGGGAGAAGAACTGACCAAACAGGTTCGGCCTGGGGCACAATGGTTCCAACTTGCCAAGGTCAGGGAAAAGTCAATCAAGGTGCACGTGTCTTCAGGAATCAAATTCGGCTTGATTCAGTTTGCCTGTGTGAGGGCAACTCATAAAATGGCTGCCGTATCTAAAATGGAAGCCAAGGGTTCAAGACGCAAATAACGATTTCGAGGTGAACTCGTTACTCGAATGCGACGAGACTGCTTGTGCATGATGTACTCGTCATTCTCGGTCTTTTGATACTAAATTCGTCCTGTTACGATGAAGTATAATTCTCGAGTCCAGAATTACACGAGTCCAGACATTTTCAGAACCACAAACCCTCCTTTTGCCCTCACATAGGCAATTTAACCTAATCTCACGCTAATCTGAGTCCAGGTCTATATTCCTAAAGTCATTGAGATGTTGCTGTAACATCATTCTATTACTTAGTTTGTCTCTTGATACAGGTTTCCTTACACATGATGTAGCACAGAGGCCACATATTGCAGGAGCACACTGCACGCACTGACAGAACAGGAAAAGAATGGCTAAGACCATCCCAATGACCATCAGAATTTTCCATCCCCAGCCGGATACCAGTTCCCAGAACCATCCCATTAACGACCAATCTCCTTTATCCACAAGTATAGATTCGGAAATCTTGTGCAGTTTGGAGATGGCCTGGTACACTGTCGGGGCGTTATCTGGGATGAAAATACAGCAACTAGATTGGATCAATCTACATACCCCACCTCGGTCTGCGAGTATGACGTCTAACGTGACCCTGTTTTGAAGAGTCATGAGGCGATCCGACTGGAGCTCAGCAGTCAAGTTACTAAGGGCACCAGCAGTTTCAATCACGGTGGACTCAACCACCCTTGTTAATTGTCTTATGTTCCTGCTGTTAGCCATGGATCACCAGAACGGCAGAAAACCCTTTGCAAAGTCCCCAAATTCTTGACCTGCAGTGTCTTCTTTACTCAAGACACCTCTAACTATCCTTGTCTTGTGGTAGTCTGCCGCTGCTGTGTAGGTGGGGGGCAACAGGAACGAAACAAAACAGGAGCTTGAGAAGTCAGGGGGCAACCAGGTATAGGCTCTCTCATGACAGATGAAATAAGTACCCATAGCTGCTGAGAACGCAGGGGAAGTCCGAGACCCAAAAACATACGTTTCTGTGCAGACACTTTTCCCTAACTGAGCTCTGGGATTCTCGCCAGTGCCTTGCAGACACAAGTGACCCTGATGGGGTACAATCCAAATTGGGGACGATCTCTTAGATTGCTGTTTTTCACTCAGAGTAGCTTCATATCCGGTCACGTTCCAATTTATATATGCAAATATCTCATCGTCCGGGGTATTTTCATAAGAGATTTCTCCCTTAATCATGTCGACTATACCCTTAACCAAAGCACTATTCTTGGGATTGTCTTTTACGGAACGTAGGGGGTGGACTTCACGTGCGTATATGAACATTGTTCTGTATGCCTACACAGATCCATTATGGCTGAAAGGCAGAACCAGATAAGGGATACCTTTATCTGTTGTGTGAGTTCAGGCATACTAAACTAAACTTTTTACCATGTTCCCTGAGTCAGTTAGGATTATAAAATGTAATAATCTACTGCCCATTCCGGCCTATGGAGAAAAGTAGCCTTGCAATAGTGAAAAACGAAAATGGCTGTAATTCACTAATAGGTCATGCCACCCACATCAGGGCTTGTCCTACCTTATACTTACAATGCACCCTGTCCTTGGGCCTACCATAGGGTGTCTGATATGAAGAAAAGGGAAGGTTTAGGGACTGGCAAGTGGGTGCACTTGCCCAGTCAGCATGACAGTATCAGACTGCACACAGGCTCTGTAATGGCAGGCCTTAGACACATTTTACAAGGCTGCTTCTGTGGGAGGCAACCAGTGCTGCAAGCTCACAAGCAGCATTTGGTTTACAAGCCCTGGGCACACTCAGTGCACTGTAGTAGGGTCTGACCAGTAAAACACATCAGTCAATCATGGAATCACTAATTCATACATCAATTTACAATAGGGAGAGCATATGCACTTTAGCACTAATCAGCAGTGGTAAAGTGCCCAGAGTCATAAAATATCCAACAACAGGTAAGAAAAAATATAAGAGGAAGGCAAAAAGTTCAGGGATGACCCTGCAAAAAGGGCCAAGTCCAACACCCACCCTAAACCCAAAAGTACCCCTGCACCCCAAACCCTAATCCCACTGTGAACCCTAAAAATACCCCCT
This sequence comes from Lissotriton helveticus, assembly GCF_964261635.1. Lineage (NCBI taxonomy): Eukaryota > Metazoa > Chordata > Amphibia > Caudata > Salamandridae > Lissotriton > Lissotriton helveticus. The sequence goes on along the minus strand of NC_136063.1, from coordinate 1,497,645,193 downwards.
ACACCCCAAAACCCTATTCCACCCTGACACCTAAAATTACCCCTGCACCCCAAAACCTAAACGCACAATGAACCCTAAAATTACCCCCTTCACCCCTAAAATTACCCCTGAACCGCAAAACCTAAACGCACCCTGAACCCCAAAAATAACCCAGCATCACTAAACCCACCCTGAACCCTAAAATTACCACTAAACCCCAAAACCCTAACACACCCTGACTCCTAAAAATACCCCAGCACCCCAAAACCTAAACGCACACTGAACGCTAAAAAATACCCCCTACACCCCAAAACCCTATTCCACCCTGACACCTAAAATTACCCCTGCACCCCAAAACCAAAACGCACAATGAACCCTAAAATTACCCCCTTCACTCCTAAAATTACCCCTGCACCGCAAAACCTAAACGCACCCTGAACCCCAAAAATATCCCAGCACCTCAAAACCTAAACGCACACTGAACCCTAAAATTACCCCTTACACCCCGAAACCCTAACCCACGCTGAACCCTAAAAATACCTCAGTACCCCAAAACCTAAACACACCTTGTACTCTAAAAATTCCCCAGCAGCACAAAACCTTTATATTTATATATATATATATAGATATAGATATAGATATATATATATATATATATATATATATATATATATATATATATATATATATATATATATATATATTCACTGAAAAAACCATAGGTTATAGACCATATATAGTTAGGAATTAGCATTTACAAAACCTTGAAAATTCACTGAAAAAACCATAGGTTATAGACCATATATAGTTAGGAATTCGCATTTACAAAACCTTATTTTACTCACACAAAACCATTGAAATTCCATATATAGTTAGTTGCACTAACTATATATCGCGCACCCGCAATCCACTGCTGATGATGTCACATATTACATCATTCATGACATGGTCAGTGACATCACTGATGACATCACTGATGACATCTCAAATGACATCACTGATGACATCTCAAATGACATCACTGATGACATCTCATTTGACATTACTGATCACATCACTGATGATATCATTCATGTGATAATACGATGAACCTCTTCAGACTCTAATATAACCTTAGATACAATCAGTGTAAACAGACACTCACAGACTGTCACTCATCCATGGAGTTACTCACACACCTAGTCAGTCCTGCAAAGAATCAATCACACCTCCATTTCCTCAACTATACAGTTATACAAACTTTACTTATTCAAACATATACTAACACATATTTACTCTCTTATACAATCCCTGATACAAGTTCACAATGATCCATACCGCCACTCACACATTCACTGGCTCTTATGCACAGTTATTTATATATGTCAACTCTCACATGTACTGTGTTTTACATATGTACTTACTTTGACATGTAGCACTGAGATATCCATTCACTCACCAATACACTCATGCACACAGTCAACCGCCCATACAGCTGTTTCCACATGCACTTTTGAAACCATACATCTAGTGAATCAACTGCTCACACATCTATGCACAGAGTCATACACCTCCCAGCCACCCACACACACACTCAGTCTCCCATACAAATACTTGGGCAACCAATCAATAACCCATATAGTTACTCATATAGCTACTTATCAACACATGCAACAGTTTACAGAACAACAGACATAATGATGCACAAATTAAGACAGTTTAGTCACTAACTCATGCACTCAGTGAGACACATTTAATCACTCACTCATACAGTCAGTCATGCACCTACTAAATCCTTCATCCAGACACTTATACATCCACTCATTCTTCAATATGTAAGACATATTTTAACTTTACAGAAACATACAGTCACTGGATGTTGTCATCAGTGATGTCATCAGTGATGTCATTTGAGATGTCATCAGTGATGTCATCAGTGATGTCACTGACCATGTCATGAATGATGTAATATGTGACATCATCAGCAGTGGATTGCGGGTGCGCGATATATAGTTAGTGCAACTAACTATATATGGAATTTCAATGGTTTTGTGTGAGTAAAATAAGGTTTTGTAAATGCGAATTCCTAACTATATATGGTCTATAACCTATGGTTTTTTCAGTGAATTTTCAAGGTTTTGTAAATGCTAATTCCTAACTATATATGGTCTATAACCTATGGTTTTTTCAGTGAATTTTCAAGGTTTTGTAAATGCTAATTCCTAACTATATATGGTCTATAACCTATGGTTTTTTCAGTGAATATATATATATACATACATATATAAACATATATCATCTGTATATCTATATAAATACAAACATAAATGCATGCATACATATACTTATATGCATACAGATGCATGTTATTTACATGAAAGTTGAAAAAACACTAATAAAAGCAAAGCTAAAAAGCCACCTCATTACAAACAGAATGGCTTTAACTTAAACGAGGGCGAGATCTATTGCATTTTCAATGCTTGTTTACTTTGGTTCCATCAAGAAGGCATTCAGATGTGTCACACATTTGCCATAAATTCTGAATGTTAGCACTCTAGTTGCACATTAGATCACTGTAGTAAAGCTACTGCTCACCAGGGACGTCTGCTGCTGGTATTCAAAGTGCATGTTTCAGTCTGCATGTCAGAATTTTTTTAATGAAATTGAAGAGGGTTTGAGAAGTCACTCAAAATGTGCCCTAATTTTTCTTTCTGCAGCACTAATCATAATTCATATGGCAAAATATACCCCCTCATTTTGTTCCTTTTTAAATTAAATGTTTCAAGAGTTACCACTTTATTCCAATCAAGATGGCTTCAGGTGTGCCATACCTTTGTAATAAGTAGGACTGTTAGCGCTCTAGTTGTTCTTTAGAACTCTCTGGGACATTCTGTCATTGGGCTATACTTGGGCTACATCTGGGTGATATTTGGGCTACATTTGGGCTCTTTTGTCTCTGGTGGCCATTTTGGGAGACTGCATGTCAGAATTTTTTAATGAAATAGAAGAGGATTTGAAAAGTCACTCAAAATGTGCCCTAATTTTTCTTTCTGCAGCACTAATAATACCTTCTATTGCATAATATACCCCCTCATTTTGTTCCTTTTTAAATTAAATGTTTTAAGAGTTACCACTTTATTCCCATCACGATGGCTCCAGGTGTGCCATACCTTTGTAATAAGTAGGACTGTTAGCGCTCTAGTTGTTCTTTAGAACACTCTAGGAGGCTGCAGTAGAACACAAAGGAATCAACTGACAGTCTCTGTCCTTGTTGGATGTACATGTTTTACTGAGAATGTCAGACTTCATTTTCACATGACTGAGAAAGATAATGTGAATTTACAGAAAATATGCTTTCAGTTTAGCTTATAGATCCCCTTCCAAACCACTGTGGGAAAATCATGAGATATTAGTTTTCTTTCAAACAATATTCATGATATCACAGCAGAAGGTTTTTTCACATGGTAAAATCACCTTAGAACCCACCACAATTCCTAAAACGAGTATGGTACCATCAACAAATGATTTATAATGTAACTAAAGTCCTAAAACCCTCTATTAACTACAATGCTTTTTAATGAGGTGCTATCATGTATATTGGTCCCAAGATGGCTGCCAACACTTCTTGGATGAAGTGCTGACAGCCAATCAGATCAGATGTGTGGTTAGGCTCCGCCCAGATATATATCTTTTTTTGAACCTAAATTACTCAAAATCCACTGGAGCACATATATTGAGACCTACAAAAGGCACATCGGGCTAACAGTCCCTACAATTTTGCCAAGTTTCGTGCAAATCCATTCAGCCGTTCGGGCTAAAAGTGAGGCCAACCGCCCTATGGAAAACTCAATGTTAAAAACACGTTTTGGGACCCCCCTTTTTTCTCGACCCCCCCTGGACGAACCCCCCCCCCAATTTTCAGGGGCTGCTCAGAAACAAAATGTTCCATTTTCCTGAAAATTTCAGCCAATTCTGTCCACAAACGCCAAAGTTATTAGACATAGAATTTTCAAAAATCCCATAGAGAAAAAATCCTAACTATATATACCTACTGGCGACCGCCAGTAGGTAATATATATATATATATATATATATATATATATATATATATATATATATATATATATATATATATATTCTATTTATTCTATCTTTTTCGCAGTGCCATCATCCCCCTTCACAAAAGTGAAGGGGGGTGATGGCACTGCAAAAGATAGAATAAATCGTTATACTGTTAAACTGTGGGAGTGCTGCGTGTTATTTGCTACTTGCAACTTGGTGGAGGAATACCATAGGTTTCGGACATGTTATATTACATCATTCATGACATGGTCAGTGACATCACTGATGACATCTCAAATGACATCACTGATGACATCATCCAGTGAATGTGGTTTGGTTCGATATTTAAATATGTATTATATATATTTATATATATATATATATATATATATATATATATATATATATATATAAATATATATATATATATATATATTCACTGAAAAAACCATAGGTTATAGAACATATATAGTTAGGAATTAGCATTTACAAAACCTTGAAAATTCACTCAAAAAACCATAGGTTATAGACCATATATAGTTAGGAATTAGCATTTAAAAAACCTTATTTTACTCACACAAAACTATTGAAATTCCATATATAGTTAGTTGCACTAACTATATATCGCGCACCCGCAATCCACTGCTGATCATGTCACATATTACATCATTCATGACATGGTCAGTGACATCACTGATGACATCACTGATGACATCTCAAATGACATCACTGATGACATCACTGATGACAACATCCAGTGACTGTATGTTTCTGTAAAGTTAAAATATGTCTTACATATTGAAGAATGAGTGGATGTATAAGTGTCTGGATGAAGGATTTAGTAGGTGCGTGACTGACTGTATGAGTGAGTGATTAAATGTGTCTCACTGAATGCATGGGTTAGTGACTAAACTGTCTTAATTTGTGCATTATTATGTCTGTTGTGATGTAAACTGCTGCATGTGTTGATCATTAGCTATACGAGAGGCTATATGTGTTATTGATTGGTTGCCCAAGTATTTGTATGGGAGATTGAGTTTGTGTAGGGGTGGCTGGGAGGTGTGTGACTCTGTGCATAGATGTGTGAGCAGTTGATTCACTAGGTGTATGAGTTCAAGAGTGCATGTGGAAACAGCTACATGGGCAGTTGACTGTGTGCATGAGTGTATTGATGAGTGAATGGATATCTCAATGCTACATGTCATAGTAAGTACATATGTAAAACACAGTACATGTGAGAGTTGGCATATATAAATAACTGTGCATGAGAGCCACTGAATATGTGAGTGGTTGTATGGATCATTGTGAACTTGTATCAGGGATTGTATAAGAGAGTAAATATGTGTTAGTATATGTTTGAATAAGTAAGGTGTGTATAACTGTATAGTTGAAGAAATGGAGGTGAGATTGTTTCTTTGCATGACTGACTAGGTGTGTGAGTAACTCCATGGATGAGTGACAGTGTGTGAGTGTCTGTATACACTGAGTGTATCTAAGAGGTTTATCGTATTAGCACAAGAATGATGTCAAATGAGATGTCATCATTGATGTCATCAGTGATGTCATTTGAGATGTCATCAGTGATGTCATCAGTGATGTCACTGACCATGTCATGAATGATGTAATATGTGACATGATCAGCAGTGGATTGCGGGTGCGCGATATATAGTTAGTGCAACTAACTATATATGGAATTTCAATGGTTTTGTGTGAGTAAAATAAGGTTTTTTAAATGCTAATTCCTAACTATATATGGTCTATAACCTATGGTTTTTTCAGTGAATTTTCAAGGTTTTGTAAATGCTAATTCCTAACTATATATGGTCTATAACCTATGGTTTTTTCAGTGAATTTCAATGGTTTTTTAATAGCAAATATCATAAACTGTCGAATGTCAAGTACGTGGTAAGTAAAAACATTTTCGTGTTTATGCACACTGATCTGCTTTGAATGCTGCTCCCCACCCCTCATTTCTATTAGGAGTACTCTCTCTTTGCAGATAGTGAAGGGTAGTTAACGCAGGCCTTTGCCCCCGTTGTAATCCGTCGTGCCTGCTTCTCTCTCCATTTGATTGATTGTTCTCTTTGGTTCATTCTCTATTTACAAACAAGCACAGAGTCGCAATACTCTGTTTAGTCTTTGCAGATAGCGAAAAATCGTGTAAAAAAACAAAAGGAATCGAGCAAAATCAGTAGGCCACTAATGGGATCTCTTTTTGACCTCGCTAAAATAGAAACATTAGGAACAACCTGTTGAAAATAGCAATGTGTATGTACATAAGCGGCGTTCATTTGTGTTGATAGTACCCCTTGTTGATTGTTTCAATCGAGCATTGAATTGTTCGAAGTTGGTTCTCTTACGGATCTTCTCTGCCTGCAAACGAGGAAGAATAGGAATATTCTCTCTCCTTTTGCAGATAGTGAAGGGTAGGTAACGCAAGCCTTTAACACGTCGTACCTATTTCATTCCTCATTGATTGATTGATTGTCCGAACATTGACTGTTTGGGAATTAGTTCTTTTTGGAGGTATTCCCGGTTTGCAAATAAACGTAGGAAAATCTTTGCAAGTAGTGAAAGGGTACGTAATGCGGACCTTTCTCCCCCGTTGTAATCTGTCATGCCTATCTACTCCCCACTGATTGATGCACCTGTTTCACCCGGACCATTTACTAGAGATAGGTCATCTGGCCCGACCAGAGAGCACCCCTAGTGAAAAGGACATATGCAATAATAACGAAGTGATCACTGTATCCTGTTAACAGAAACTTTAGCATGAAACAACCTGGAAAGAAAAGAATAGGAAAACGAAAATCAGTAGGCCACTGATGAACATGAACTTTTATTAAACAACGAACAAAGAAACAATAACATAACGTAATGATAAAACCTATTAATGTCCTAGAAACAAGAAAACGTTAAAATATGCCAGTGGTGAGAGACCAGAAAAACAGTAAGAGAAACCAAATCACCCCTCGCTGTCCCACCGCCTGCCACGCCAAAAAAATCGATAGACTAGGGAAAATGCAAGTCAGTAGAACATCCGCCCCCACTCTGGAAACTTCCAAGGTGGGGCAGGGTTGCGGCTACGCCCAGCCGGGAGCAGCCCATATAAGGCGGGTCCTGCTGCCACGCCTCGGCCAGGAGATCCTAACGTAGGGTGTAGCCGGAGGAGAGGCCGAGGCCAGCGGGACCCGGCCAGGGGATTGCCTTTACAACGCTGAACAGTTGCAGGGGGGGGGAATGTCTCCTCGACCCTCCCCTCTCTCTCCCAGTCTGGCCGCGGTGGCCCTTGAGAGTTGCAGGTAGTCCCGCCACATGCTCTTCCGGTCCGGCCACCAACGGTCGGGGGGCCGAGGCCGACGGGATCCGGCTGCAGCCGATAAACCAAGAAACCCGTTCATGGGGCCAGAGCCAGGGGCGTCCGGCCGACATCTACCGGAAGCCCGGCCCGAAGACGGACGGGACACTTCTTCTTTCTTGAATAATGGCTGCGACAACACTGGGGGGGGATGTCTTGCACATGCCTCCGACCCCCCCCCCTCGTCCTCATCGCCTGGTCCGGCCATAACAAATCTCAAGCGAGACGCCGTGGGGTGCACTGGGAGGGAGAGACGGTGCGAACAGGCCTCTCCCGCCTCCCCAGGTGGAGGCTTCCCAGCTGCACCCTCAGCGCTCCAGGCGCCCGGAAAAGGGTTCTTCCACTGTGGCCATGCTGCAACGTCTCGCCCGGCAGGGTGGAGCCCGTCCGCTCATTTGACCCCGCGATCGCCAGTAGCTACCGAACTCTCAAAATGGCGGTCGACCTGGCAAGAGCGGGCCCAGCATAAAGAAATGGCCCGGTCACTGGTTGACTCCACCACCGTAGTCCTCCACGACCTTGAAGATTCTAGAGGAGCCGCGGGAGTCTCCGACCCCCGATGGGGAATGACTGCCATGATCGCCCGTGGAGTGACGAAACTGTATCCGCGGGACGTCGGCGCTCCCATGCTGGCGCCAGCCTCACTTTGAATTACTAGAATCCTGCAGACCTCAGTTCCGGTGAAAGCACAGTGTGACCCGGTAGGAAAAATTGTTGCACCCCCTCCCCTTTTTGACTGATAATTCAAACCACCGATCCTTTCCTTTGCCCTTTTAACGGAACTTTGGACTGCCTCCCCCTCTTTTACATTTTCTAGAGAAAACAAAACATTAACCACTACATTAGCATAGCAGTTGACACCAGAACTGTTTTCAAATTGAAAACCAACAACATCTTCAACAGAATCCTTTTTGTTTCTGCTGTGACCCTGCTACAGCACAGGCATTGTCCCCAGCAGTAATTCTGCAATGCCGGTAAGAATAGCTGTGGTGCCTACTGGACTCACTCACCCCCGCGGCGCCCCACGCCGTTATTTGCTGGGCGGCAACTTACTAGACATCCCTTTCGTGCCATCTAGATTTCAGCGCGTTCTGCTGCCTTGGAACCATTCGCACAACAGACTGCTACTGACGACCCACCCCCAGGCAACATCTTCTGAATTTTCATAATTTGAAAGAACTAGTAACATGTCCTCATCAGGAATTCAAAAGAAATTGCCACGGTCTCTTCGTTGTTTAAATGTTTTTACTGTTTTTGTTTTGTTGTATATATTTATATGTTATTAAAGTTTTATATTCCTACTACTTTGTTGGAGTGCTATATATTTTTAATGTGACACATAATTGTAAAAACTTTGATGTACAAAGAGTCATTCCTGGAATCTTCCGCTTCAGGCTCGGTCCCCTCCCCAATCACAATACAGGATGGTTTTCAGATAGTAGGAACACGTGTGGTGTGACGGATCTCATCGGGTGTGGGCCTTGATCTACTATAACTCCTTTGAAGAGGGGTGATTCTTTACAGCTGGGGCCATAAACTACATCTGCAGGGCTAGGTGATAGCCTGGACAATCGGACACAGAGGAAGAGGAGTGTCAGAGGGTGCGGTAGTGAATTGGGCGAAAGGGAGGTGTCGGGCGGGCACAGAGTGTGATTTTCAGGGAAGAGCAGCGCAGATGGGGGGAGGTTTATTGCCGATGCATAAGACAGAGAGCGGGGGTGACCAGTGCCTGGGGAAGATGCTTGCGAGGGTGGGGAGCCATGCTACGAATCGACAGCGTGCAGAGAGTGGGTCTGCTCAAGGCATCTAAAATGGCTGCCGTGCACGACAAAAGTGTGGCATTTCAAAAAAGGCAAGATGGCGCAGACAATGTTTTTCAACACTTCCTCATTTCCTTCCAATCGAACGTTAACAGACGTTGGTGCATATTACCAAAGTTAAGCGATATTTATCGCTAACGATGCTTACCAACTAATTTTTTACCGCTAAGCATCGTCAGAAATTATCGAAGATAAACCTTGCTATTATCAAGGTTTATCGCAAATGCGATAATAAACGGCCGCAATGCATGAATATCGCTAAAAAGTCAGCGATATTCATGCATTACCGAGCTAATGCTCTTAGCCATGTTATCCACCTCCCATTGGATAACATGGCTAAGAACTGCTCAGGGCAGGTGTTACTTTTTGGAGATATTCGCGCTTAGCGCGAATATCTCCAAAAGTTGGTAATAGGAGATAGATATCTTGCATGTTGTAATGCAAATTATTGTGGTATATGGAACTCATACCATAATCTCTCAGGAAAGCAGAAACTGATCCTTTTGGGACCGCCTAAAAAGGCCTAGGGGGTGAGGGGTACTCTACTTTGCCCCCTTTTCACGTTCCGAACTATTTTATTTTACTCTCTTCTGTAATTACACAAAATAGCAGCGATAAGATGCATCGGAGACACACAGTGAGAGAAAGGAGGCCGGAGATGAAGAAGAGATGTCAAATACACATTGGAGATAATATAGTGGCAGAAGGGAAGTAAATATGAGTAAACTTACCATGTAACATAAAAATGTTGCACTCTATACTATAAGTCTCATTTTATACTACAATCACTTCGCTACAACCTCATGAATTAAAAATAAAAATGAATAATGTCTCAAACAATTTTTGATTTCTAAATATAAATTTATTCTTCAGAATTTTCTAAATTTGAAAGAACTAGTACCATGTCCTCATCAGCAATTTCCTCATGAAAAGTCTGCAATGATGATTCTTCTGACTCTATGGTCTCCAAACATTCGATAAATTCGCCATCAACAGATTGATCAAAAAAATCATTCAAGTCATCTCCTCCTTGTGACAATATTTCATTATTGGTGCTGTCAATTTCAATCAATGTAGTGGAATCATTCAAGTCATCTCCTCGTGACAATATTTCATTATTGGTGCTCTCAATTTCAATCAATGTAGTGGAATCATTCAAGTCATCTCCTCCTTGTGACAATATTTCATTATTGGTGCTGTCCATTTCAATCAATCTAATGGAATCATACAAGTCATCTCCTCCTTGTGACAATATTTCATTATTGATGCTCTCAATTTCAATCAATGTAGTGGAATCATTCAAGTCATCTCCTTGTGACAATATTTCATTATTGGTGCTGTCCATTTCAATCAATCTAATGGAATCATACAAGTCATCTCCTCCTTGTGACAATATTTCATTATTGGTGCTCTCAATTTCAATCAATGTAGTGGACAATTCAAAAGAAATTGCCACGGTCTCTTCATTGTGAGCCATTTTATTTTGAAATTGCTTGCTGTAAATTGCAGAAAAAAATAATCACTTTCATTTATCGTTTTTAGTAATACATAATATAAAACTAACTTTATCAAGTATTTAGTATAACAGAAGGACTGCAAATAAATAACAGAAAACATTTTTCAAATTATCTTCAAGTGTACAACATAGTTCCCCTTACAAAGAAATTGCCACGGTCTCTTCATTGTGAGCCATTTATTTTGAAATTGCTTGCTGTAAATTGCAGAAAAAAATAATCACTTTCATTTATCGTTTTTAGTAATACATAATATAAAACTAACTTTATCAAGTATTTAGTATAACAGAAGGACTGCAAATAAATAACAGAAAACATTTTTCAAATTATCTTCAAGTGTACAACATAGTTCCCCTTACAAATTAACAACTCACCTTTTTAAAAGTAGGAAAAGTGTTAGTACTGTGTAAATCAAACACCAGAAATTCACCACCAACAATTCCTCACAAATGTACCTCAGACAGTAGTATCACAAAATGGCTGTGGTTTCCTCTCATTTGACATATATACATAACCAATTAACTTTCATCACACACAAATACAAAACCAAAGTAACATTTTAATTGGTTCTAAATTTCAACACTTTCAAATGTGTTTTCCCCATGCAATTTTCCATAGGACATTTACATACGTCTACAGCCTGAATGGCTGAACGGAATTACACCAAACTTGGCAAAATGGTACATCAAACCTAAGAGGTCAGGAAGAATCTACTATGCCCCCTTATGGTCATTTCCCCCTTCGCTTTGGCCTCCTCTTGTCTCTCAATCCTACCGAGAGACAAGATGGCGGCCGCTACGGACTGTTTGGAATGTTCACAGACGCCGGAGAACCAATCAGCTTCGCAAAGCTCCGTAACGCGAAAAGTACGCGAAGCGGAGCGCTGTTACAGATATATATCTTTTTTTGAACGTTAATTTCTCAAAATCCACTGGAGCACATATATTGAGACCTAGCAAAGGCACATCGGGCTACCAGTCCCTAATATTTTGCCAACTTTCGTGCAAATCCATTCAGCCGTTCGATTATTATTATTATTTTTTTTTTTGCCCCGCGGGGCCCTTTTAAAACCTCCACATCAAACCTAGGGGGTCAGCGAGGATCTACTATGCCCCCTTATGGTCATTTGCCCCTTCGCTTTGGCCTCCTCTTGTCTCTCGATCCTACCGAGAGACAAGATGGCGGCCGCTACGGACTGTTTGGAATGTTTACAGACGCCGGAGAACCAATCAGCTTCGCTTCACAAAGCTCCGTTGTGCGAAAAGTCCGCGAACCGGAGCGCTGCCCGGTCCGCTGTTACAGATATATATCTTTTTTTGAACGTTAATTTCTCAAAATCCACTGAAGCACATATATTGAGACCTACAAAAGGCACATCCGGCTACCAGTCCCTACAATTTTGCCAAGTTTCGTGCAAATCCATTCAGCCGTTCGGGCTAAAAGTGAGGCCAACCTCCCTATGGAAAACTCAATGTTAAAAACACGTTTTGGGTCCCCCCTTTTTTCTCGGCCCCCCCTTGACGAACCCCCCCCAAATTTTCAGGGGCTGCTCAGAAACAAAATGTTCCATTTTCCTGAAAATTTCAGCCCATTCCGTCCACAAACGCCAAAGTTATTAGACATAGAATTTTCAAAAATCCCATAGAGAAAAAATCCTAACTATATATACCTACTGGCGACCGCCAGTAGGTAATATATATATATATATATATATATATATATATATATATATATATATATATATATATATACAGTTACTGAAAAAACCATAGGTTTCGGACATGTTATATTACATCATTCATGACATGGTCAGTGACATCACTGATGACATCTCAAATGACATCACTGATGACATCATCCAGTGAATGTGGTTTGGTTCGATATTTAAATATGTATTATATATATTTATATATATATATATATATATATATATATATATATATATATATATATATATATATATATATATATATTCACTGAAAAAACCATAGGTTATAGACCATATATAGTTAGGAAATAGCATTTAGAAAACCTTATTTTACTCACACAAAACCATTGAAATTCCATATATAGTTAGTTGCACTAACTATATATCGCGCACCTGCAATCCACTGCTGATGATGTCACATATTACATCATTCATGACATGGTCAGTGACATCACTGATGACATCACTGATGACATCTCAAATGACATCACTGATGACATCACTGATGACATCTCATTTGACATTACTGATCACATCACTGATGACATCATTCATGTGATGATACAATGAACCTCTTCAGACTCTAATATAACCTTAGATACACTCAGTGTAAACAGACACTCACAGACTGTCACTCATCCATGGAGTTACTCACACACCTAGTCAGTCTTGCAAAGAATCAATCACACCTCGATTTCCTCAACTATATAGTTATACACACCTTACTTATTGGAACATATAATAACACATATTTACTCTGTTATACAATCCCTGATACAAGTTCACAATAATCCATACAGCCACTCACACATTCACTGGCTCTTATGCACAGTTATTTATATATGTCAACTATCACATGTACTGTGTTTTACATATGTACTTACTTTGACATGTAGCACTGAGATATCCATTCACTCACCAATACACTCATGCACACAGTCAACCGCCCATACAGATGTTTCCACATGCACTTTTGAACCCATACATCTAGTGAATCAACTGCTCACACATCTATGCACAGAGTCATACACCTCCCAGACACCCACACACACACTCAGTCTCCCATACAAATACTTGGGCAACTAATCAATAACCCATATAGTTAGTCATATAGCTAATGATCAACACATGCATCAGATTACAAAACAACAGACACAATGATGCACAATTTAAAACAGTTTAGTCACTAACCCATGCACTCAGTGAGACACATTTAATCACTCACTTATACAGTCAGTCATGCACCTACTAAATCCTTCATCCAGACACTTATACATCCACTCATTCTTCAATATGTAAGACATATTTTAACTTTACAGAAGCATACAGTCACTGGATGTTGTCATCAGTGATGTCATCAGTGATGTCATTTGAGATGTCATCAGTGATGTCATCAGTGATGTCACTGACCATGTCATGAATGATGTAATATGTGACATCATCAGCAGTGGATTGCAGGTGCGCGATATATAGTTAGTGCAACTAACTATATATGGAATTTCAATGGTTTTGTGTGAGTAAAATAAGGTTTTCTAAATGCTATTTCCTAACTATATATGGTCTATAACCTATGGTTTTTTCAGTGAATTTTCAAGGTTTTGTAAATGCTAATTCCTAACTATATATGGTCTATAACCTATGGTTTTTTCTGTGAATTTCATTGGTTTTTTAACAGCTAATATCTGTAGCTGTAAAATGTATTCTTCTTTCAATCCAAAAATATATTTTATATGTTTATGAATAATTTTTTTTTAAAATATTTTTTTTTCTTCGTTCCCGCTTCGCGAATCGGGAAGCTTCCCGTTAGCTGACCTTGATGCCGCGAAATAGACCGCGAGCCGGTAAACGTTTCTTTACCGCAAGTGCCGCGTTAGAAAACAACATCGTGACGCCTCCCGTCCGCATGACGTTCCACGTTGTCGCTTGATACGTCATATGACGTGCTACGTTAGCAAACTGGTACGCGAAGCGAGTGCCAAAGCGCAGGTTTCTGGAAGCAAACCGGGAGGCCCTGCAAAGCGCTTAACGTAAACACAGCAAGTCATGTGACTTGGTAATAACACTTTTCATTGGTTCATTTCACTTTTGGTTTCCTAATGATGTAAGACTAGGTCATATAATCTAAAATGAACACTTTTGATTGGTTGAGAACTCTTGTTTTTCCCAAATGATGAAAATCCCTCCTTCTTTCCTCACTCTGACTTTCATCATTGTGAGAGAAAGACCCTTTGTGATCACTGAGCAATGGCTTCTTTAGTAGCTTCAGCTGGTGCTTCCCCACCACCTCCACCACATCCAAGGAAGAGTGGACCACCTGCTCAAGTTGTAATTCAACAAGAAGAAGAAGAAGAGGAACAGGAGGACGAGCACGAAGAGAGGCAGTTTTTGCCTGAGCAGCCCAAGACGTCTCACCGGAAAGAAAACTTCATTTGGCAATTTTTTAAAATTCCCAAAGGTCAGAAAAAAGTAAATGCAAGATACGTAACTTGCCTTATATGTCAAGATAGACTGTCCAGAGGGACCGACAAAAAATACAGTTTCGGAAACTACACAATGCATCGCCATATGACTAGGTGGCATCCTAACAACTACAGTGCTGCACAGTTTCGGAACGACCTAGATAATCTCCCTATTATGGCCAGAAGATCTGTTGTACCGGAAGTAACGGGACCAGAGGGCAGGGAGATGGTGCCAAATATACAAATGAGATTTGGTGAAGTAAAACACACCTGCGTATTTTGCGATGGATTCATTTCCTACGGAGAAAGAAGCATCACTCTGATCAACAGAGCTATTGACTATCATATGCAAGTTTGTCCGAAACGCCCAAAATAATAAATACTTCTTTTTTTTGTTTTGTTGCTCCTGTTGAGCCCTTTACAATGAATCGTTTTCATTGCCCCCTCCAAGAAAAACCCAAAAAAATATAAAACTGTTCCGAAAAATTCAAAAACAGTAAAAAAATGTTCAGAAAAATAAAAAAAAAAGTTCTTTTCAGAACTACCTCCCCGTTATTAAAAAATTGGTACAATATTTGGAACTGTGCCAACCTCTATTTCTCTTAGTTCGCTTCCTAGTTCGCTCGCTGGTACGCGAACTGGAAGCGAACCAAAAACAGTAAGTATAAGGGAAGGAAACACACACTTATGTTAAAAGAAAGACAGCTATAGGGGAGTAAACTAGAGATACTATTACCCATAATCCACTACTGATGATGTCACATATTACATCATTCATGACATGCTCAGTGACATCATCAGCAGAGGATTGCGGGTTTTTTGGCAACATGCCTTATCCACGGTTTAATAACGCTGCCTTTTGCTTTATATAAGTTTTCAAATTGTATGAAATATATACCAATAGGTCTTTATGAACCTTTAGGTAGTGCTTTTGTTCATGAGGTCTGGTCGCTTCCATACACATACAGATGTTTCAAAGATGATCAAGAAGTTTATCTGAATGGAGAGGAATGCACTGAGACGCCAGATCATTCACTAATGTGTAGGCACATACAGTTACACGATTCATGCAACAAACACCGACCAAATATGGCTTGCGTGTTGCAAGGCACGCCAGTTCCTGCTATCATCCCCAAGTTCAAGTTGTTGGAAAATGGTAGTTATTTGATGCTCAATAATGAAGATTGTTCTGAGTTAATTAAAAAGTATTCCTTTTATCGTAACAGTAAGTGAACGGGTTATTTGCTGCAGAAATGTTCTATTTCCTCCCACACATGAACATAGGGAGTTTTCAATCTGGCCACAAATACCAACCTTGGGACACGTTTCAACGGCATGACAAGAATAAGAGCTCTTTTGTCTCAGAGAGAGGTGGCCTTGAGTTCGGCCCGTGAAACTTTCGTACTTCACATAGCGAACACCCGTACACAGGTTTGCCTTTCAATTTCAGCAACATGTTTCCGACTATCTTTAACGCATCCTCCACAAAATCCCTGGCACACTTTTTTAAAGTTGTTACCAGTGGTCTCGTGACTTCATTTGAGAAAATCTTTGGAGTCATCCCTGCTCCCTTTCATTCCATTTTCTCCACTCTGGTTCGTGGATTGCATTTTTACTTGCATTACCAGCGGACGCTCTTGTGCTTTTTTACATTTTTAAATATGGATGTCCCTCCTATGCAACCTCCGACCCTGCAGCTGCTGACACTGTTCCGCAATCGCATGCTAGAATATTATGGCACAATGCCGTTGGCGATATTAAGCACGGCATATGGATTATCTTTTCGGTTCTCCTACTTCACCTGTGTCCAGCCTGTATTTCACTGCCTGACCTGTGATTTCGATTGGGCCATTGATTTGTGTCTCTGCGGACCGGTTTCTCCTGACGTCGACTTTAATCAGCTGATGACTCCTATCATTACTCACGAGTTGATTTGTCCTGGCGAAAGGATTATGGCTGTGGCATTGATGCATGGACTACTTGGTCCCTGGAATTTACTGGCGGCAGCACAGTCTTTCTTGGAACACAGCTTTCTTGAAAACCCACCGAGCTGTCCTCTGATGGTGATAGAGGATCCGGTGCTGGGAGAGCACGTATGTTCTTTTCCGCTTTTAAATTGGATGGCTGAACTGTTTTCGGATGAAGACGGTGACTTCCTATTGGAGGCTGTTGCAGCTTATTTTGCATACACAGTTATGTCATAGACCTTTTTCATGTTTGATATGCTGAGTACTAGCATTTCATTGACAATTCATTGACTTATTTGTCAAGTTTTTATTATTTACCTTGCCTATTGGCTTAAGACTCGATAAAGTACTTGGCTGTTTTATTTTTCTTTAGCATTGAATTTTCCTAGTTTTTAATGCTTTACCTTGCGGACCGTCCACATATAAACTTGCAATCTGCTCTCATGAGATGGCACTTCTATTATCTTATTCAGTTCGTTTCCGGATCATGAGGAGGTGTCATCTAGGTCCTGGATATCTTTACACCGTGTTAAGTTAGCATGGGCTCATTACCGGTTTAAACGCCATTTTTCCTTTTTTGCAACTTCTGCACACGACACTTAGTTGTTGCTTTAGCTTTCCACCTAGTAGTTCATCGTGGTTTACATGAGAATAATATGTTATTGGTCTACTATCTGCTTTACTTGTTAAACTATATCTGTACAGCGAGTGCTAAAGTTTCAAGAACAACACGATACAGAATTGTTATGAGGTCTGATCTCCACGACTTCATACTCATAACATAAGTGCAACTTCTGCCAATTCTGGGCATGAGGCGGGTTTTATATTGCTTTGCCGAACACACATACACAACAGTTGATGCGGTTCACATGAAGAGAGAGCTGGTGTATGCTGATGTGATTCCTTCAAATCTAAGACACTAAAGTATGGACACGCCCTAAACCAACACAAAGAGACCTTCTTAGCAAATAATATAATATGTGTATTAGGGAGGGTGAGATATAAGCAGCCGCGGGCCGTGGAGGGAGTTACGATGGGGCAGGGAGGCGGGGAGGGGGAGAAGCAGGGTGGAGCCCTCTCTACCTTGCCCCTCCCCCTCCCCGCCTCCCTGCCCCACCGTAACTCCCTCCACGGCCCGCGGCTGCTTATAAGTGTTGCTAACTCTTATTCATTTACAGCATGTTAACATACTGTCACCATTCGCTTTTTATGTACTAGTAACTATGCTGGTAATTTTGCTACTGATAATATGTGTACTTGTATTCTCCACCCTGCTTCTCCCCCTCCCCGCCTCCCTGCCTCACCGTAACTCCCTCCACGGCCCGCGGCTGCTTATAAGTGTTGCTAACTCTTATTCATTTACAGCATGTTAACATACTATCACCATTCACTTTTTATGTACTAGTAACTATGCTGGTAATTTTGCTACTGATAATATGTGTACTTTTATTATCTAAGGTACTACGCCTGAGAAGACGGCATTAGTAAATAAACATTTCAAATACACATGTGTTCTTCTTAACTCCATGTTCTGGTTTCTAAGAAATATATAACGACCGACTGTTCATGAGTTCCACGTATCCTGAGGTACTATAAGTTCATATTCTGGATTGTCTAAACATTGAGAGTTTGTTATATCCAATGTGACACTGTACCTAGCTTGCTAAATAGTTTTTGATTACTAACGTGAGTTTTGGGACACCCTAATTCGCCGAGGTTCCAATCCTCTGTCCACAGTTCTGTGTGAGAACAGAAACCCTGCGACAGGGGCACCCCCGACCCTTGCTGGAGCTTCATCACACTTGCGATACAACTCCAGCAATGCGCCACCTTTACGGCACAGATACATCACGCATCTGTGCTGTTTTTGCCCCATGATGCGCCGCATTGTAAATGCAGCACACCATAGGTGACGGAACAGCGGCACAGAATGACTAACACATCCCTGGTGATGCGCCAGTCATCATAAATCTATCCCTATGCTTCTTATCTTGTTAGAGATGAACCGCCATATGTATCATAAAAGTTATTTGCATTTCCTAAATAGCGAACTTTAAGGAATAAATAGCGATTCTTTACCATTCCTAGTTTGCGATGAGCTATTTGCTAATTAGCCGAATGTAGCCCAATGAAGC
>NC_136063.1:1497543712-1497621212 GCF_964261635.1 Lissotriton helveticus | reverse complement strand
GGACCGGGCCTGGGACTTGAGCTCCGTCCGTGCGGCCCCGGGGTGCGTGAGCCCCCCGTCCTGCAATCCATCAGAGGGCCCGGGCGCTGGGGACGGGGCTCCACCGGGGCCCAGGGAGGCTTTCCCCGACCTGGCTAGGGTACGGAAGGTGACCGGGCCCGGGGCTTGAGTTCCGTCCGCCCAGGCCTGTGGTGCGTGAGCCCCCGTCCTGCAAGCCATCAGAGGGTCCGGGCGCTGGGGACGGCGCTCCACTGTGGCCCGGGGAGGCTCTCCCCGGCCTGGCTAGGGTTCGGTAGCTGGGACCGGGCCCGGGGAGCAGGTGTGGCTGGCTTCATCCACTACGCTGTCAGAACGTAGTTTTCTGCCCACCCCTAGCGCCAATCAGGAAATGGTCACCTAGGGCGATCCAAATTAATGCCCTAACATTAGAATATAACCTACGAGCATTGAATGGTAGGACAATCTCTGACCCAAACGGGGCTATGACCTTTTTACAGACTTAGTGGCCCCTCGCGTATTGATTAAATATTGCTCGATACCCGCCTATGGGGGTACCTAGGGGACATAGAGGTCAAACAATCGAAGGATAGCGACCACAATCCCATGTGCATGAAAATTATATGGGGAAGCATTTGAAAAGTATCAAATCCCACATTGTTAACAACAAAAGAGGTAGTGCCATCTAATTGCAATCACAGACTAAAATGGCATAAGGTTGCATGTCAGGAGGATGTACTGACTAGTATTAGAGAGTCAGTTGAACTAAAGAGCATAGAACTCTCATCGCTCAACACCGCCCAGGGTAATGAGCAGGGTTTCCAATTGAGTGAATCTTACAGGAGTTTATTAACGAAATTGTGCTCTTTTTATTGCTAGGGAGGCCCCGGACGGGCTCCTGAAGCCAGCCGAAAAAGGAGAGGTTCCCCGGGTACCACGGAACCCCCGTCCCGGGCCTTTGGCAGTGCGGCAGGCCAGGGGGACAGGGCCCTAAGCCCGAGCACCCGGCCCGGGGCCCGGCGGGCCCATGGACCAAGCCGGGGCTCCCAGGCCCAGAGGCGCAGGGGAAGCCTACCCCGGGCCC
Source organism: Lissotriton helveticus (assembly GCF_964261635.1). Lineage (NCBI taxonomy): Eukaryota > Metazoa > Chordata > Amphibia > Caudata > Salamandridae > Lissotriton > Lissotriton helveticus. Next base: position 1,497,620,131 of record NC_136063.1, on the reverse strand, counting down.
TCCGCACCCCGTCCCAGGCACCCTGCTTCCACGGCAGGACCCAGGACGGAGCCCCGGGTGGGGAGGCCACCCTCCCTGGGGCCCCTCAGGGGCCCCTGGACGGAGCTCCTGAACCCAGCCAAGCAAGGGGAGGCTCCCCGAGCACAACGGAACCCCGTCCCGAGCTTCGGCAGTATGGCAGGCCGGGGGACGGGGCCCGGAGCCGGGGCACCCGACCCGGGGCCCGGCTGGGCCCCTGGCCCCAGCCGGGAGCCCGGAGGCGCAGGGGACGCCTCCCCAGGCCCTCCCTGACCCCATCCAGGGCTTCCTGCCACGCTGCAGGCCCAGGGACGGACCCGGGGCTGGGGCGGCATCCTGGCCCGTCCAGCTGCCGGCTGAGGACCGCTAGCCCGAGAGGGGTTCCAGAGTACCTTGTCCCTAGTAATCCGGAGGAAGGCTACCCCTCTTTCTGGGAACAAGTGCGCACCGCGAAGCTCAGGGGACACTAGGCGCGAATGTGCCTGACCTCCTGGAGCCCTCGCTGGGATCCGGGAGGGGAATGGTACCTCATCGGGACTTTCAGGGAAGTCCGGCCATCTGGTCGTCTCATAGGAAAGCATTGCAGGCGACCAGATGGCCGAGGCGATCTGGACGACCAGATGGCCGGGCACGAAAGGGAAGCCGCCCTGACTCTCCGGACCCCATCCCGGGCACCGTCCTGGGCACCCTGCCACACGGCTGGACCCAGGACGGAGCCCCGGGTGGAGAGGCCACCCTCCCCAGGGCCCTCAGGGGCGACCAGATGGCCGGACTTCCCTGAAAGTCCCGATGAGGTACCATTCGCCTCCCGGATCCCAGCCAGGGCTCCAGGAGGTCGGGCACATTCGCGCCTAGGGTCCCCTGAGCCTCGCAGTGCGCACTTATTCCCAGAAAGAGCGGTAGCCTTCCTCCGGATTACTAGGCACAAGGTACTCTGGGACCCCTCTCGTCCTAGCGGTCCTCAGCCAGCAGCTGGACGGGCCAGGATGCCCCCCTAGCCCTGGGTCCGTCCCTGGGTCTGCCGCGTGGCAGGATAGGGTCCGGGAGGGCCCGGGCCTGGGGTCCCCGTCCCAACCGGCCTGCCGCACTGCCCGGGATGGCAGGGGTTCCGTTGTGCCCGGGGAGCCTGGCTGGGTTCAGGAGCTCTGGACGGGGAACTGTCTTGGGTCCTGCCGCGTGACAGGGGGCCTGTGACGGGGTCCGGAGGGACCGGGAAGGCTTCTCCTGCACCTCGGGGCCTGGGAACCCCGGCGGGGTCCAGGGGCCCCGCTGGGCCCCAGGTGGGGTGCTCCGGCCCAGGGCCCTGTCCTCCGGACTAGGGCCCTGTCCCCTAGCCTGCCGCACTGCCATAGGCCCGGGGCGGGGTTTTGTGGTGCCCGGGGAGCCTCCCCGTGCTTGGCTGCCTTCAGGAGCTCCGTCCGGGGCCCCTGAGGGCCCCTGGGAGGGTGGCCTCCCCAGCCAGGGTCCGTCCTGGGTCCTGCCGCATGGAAGGGTGCCTGGGACAGGGTCCGGAGGGCCCGGGGTAGGCTCCCCCTGCGCCTCCAGGCCTGGGAGCCCTGGCTGTGTCCAGGGGCCCTGCCGGGCCCCAGGTTGCATGCTCGCGCCCAGGGCCCTGTTCCCCCGGCCTGCCGCACTGCCAAAGGCCCGGGACAGGGGTTCCGTGGTGCCCGGGGAGCCTCCCCTTGCTCGGCTGGCTTCTGGAGCCCCGTCCGGGGACCCTGAGGGCCCCGGGGAGGCTGGCCTCCCCACCCGGGGCTCCGTCCTGGGTCCTGCCGCGCGGAAGTGTGCCCGGGACGGGGTCAGGAGGGTCAAGGCTGCTTCCCTTTCGTGCCCGGCCATCTGGTCGCCCAGATCCCCTCGGCCATCTGGTTGCCCGGATCCCATCGGCCATCTGGTCGTCCGCAATGCTTTCCTATGGGGCGACCAGATGGCCGCACTTCCCTGGAAGTCCCGATGAGGTGCCATTCGCCTCCCGGATCCCAGCGAGGGCTCCAGGAGGTCGGGTACTTTCGCGCCTTGGGTCCCCTGAGCCTCGCGGTGAGCATTTGTTCCCAGAAAGAGGGGTAGCCTTCCTCCGGATTACTAGGGACAAGGTACTCTGGGACCCCTCACGGCCTAGCAGTCCTCAGCCAGCAGCAGGCTGGGCCAGGATGCCGCCCCAGCCCTGGATCCGTCCCTGGGCCTGCCGCGTGGCAGGAAGCCCTGGATGGGGTCCGGGAGGGCCCGGAGAGGCGTCCCCTGCGCCTCCGCGATCCCAGCTGGGGCCAGGGGCCCGTCCGGGCCCCGGGTCAGGTGCTCCAGCTCTGGGCCCCGTCCCCCAGCCTGCCGCACTGCCAAAGGCCCAGGACGAGGTTACGTGGTGCCCGGGGAGCCTCCCCTTACTCAGCTGGGTTCAGAGGCTCCGTTCAGGGCCCCTGAGGGGCCCCGGGGAGGGCAGCCTCCCCACCCGGGGCTCCGTCCTGGGTCCTGTCGCGTGGCAGAGTGCCTGGGACGGGGTCTGGAGGGCATGGGGTAGGCTTCCCCTGTGCCTCCAGGCCTGGGAGCCCCGGCTGGATCCAGGGGCCCTGCCGGGCATCGGGTCGGGTGCTCGGGGTCAGGGCCCTGTCCCCCCAGCCTGCTGCACTGCCAAAGGCCCGGGACAGGGGTTCCGTGGTGCCCGGGGAGCCTCTCCTTGATCAGCTGGGTGCAGAAGCTCCGTTCTGGGCCCCTGAGGGGCCCCGGGGAGGGCAGCCTCCCCACCCGGGGCTCCGTCCTGGGTCCTGCCGCATGGCAGGGTGCCTGGGACGGGGTCTGGAGGGCCAAGGGTAGGCTTCCCCTGCGCCTCCAGGCCTGGGAGCCCCGGCTGGATCCAGGGGCACTGCCGGGCCCCGGGTCGGGTGCTCGGGGTCAGGGCCCTGTCCCCCCGTCCTGCCGCACTGCCAAAGGCCCGGGACGGGGGTTCCGTGGTGCCCGGGGAGCCTCTCCTTGCTCGGCTGGCTTCAGGAGCCCCGTCCAGGTCCCCTGAGGGCCCCAGGGAGGCTGGCCTCCCCAACCGGGGCTCAGTCCTGGGTCCAGCCGTGTGGCAGGGTACCTGGGACGGTGCCCGGGACCGGGTCCAGAGGGTCCAGGCAGCTTCCCTTTCGTGCCCGGCCGTGCCGCACAGATCGCCTCGGCCATCTGGTCGCCCGCAATTGATTGATTGATTGTGGGTTTCTAAAGTGTTAGAATCGACTTCCGAAAGAGTATTTCTGCGATGTAGACCGCTGGGGAACCCGTCCTGGCTTTCCCTGTGAGATGGTCCCTACTGGGTATCTCCAAAGTGAAATCAGGCATCCCCGGCGTATGTGGGGGGCCGTTGTGGAGATGAGGCAAGCTAATGCCCAGAGTTGCCGAGTGTGATCCCTAGTTAGAGTAGGCACCGAGGCGAGAATTATCGAGTCCGTTGACCCTGGTCCAAGACCCTGCAGCGTCGGGAATTGAACCCTGGTCCTGGGCCGTCCTCCGCTCCCGGGTCTGCCGCCTCTAACCAGTGAGCCACACCACTCCTCCACAATGCTTTCCTATGGGGCGACCAGATTGCCGGACTTCCCTGGAAGTCCCGATGAGGTGCCATTTGCCTCCGGGATCCCAGCCAGGGCTCCAGGAGGTCGGGCACATTCGTGCCTAGGGTCCCCTGAGCCTCGCAGTGCGCACTTGTTCCGATAAAGAGGGGTAGCCTTCCCCCGGATTACTACGGACAAGGTACTCTGGGACCCCTCTCGGCCTAGCGGTCCTCAGCCGGCAGCTGGACGGGCCAGGATGCCGCCCCAGCCCCGGGTCCGTCCCTGGGTCTGCCGTGTGGCAGGATGCCCTGGATAGGGTCCGGGAGGACCCTGGCCTGGGGTCCCCATCCCCCCCGGCCTGCTGCACTGCCCGGGACGGCGGAGGTTCCGTTGTGCCCGGGGAGCCTGGCTGGGTTCAGGAGTTCCGTCTGGGGCTCCGTCCTGGGTCCTGCTGCGTGGCAGGGTGCCGTGACGGGGTCCGGAGGGCCCGGGGAGGCTTCTCCTGCGCCTCGGTGCTTGGGAACCTTGGTGGGGTCCAGGGGCCCTGCTGGGCCCCGGGTTGGGTGTTTCGGCCCAGGGCCCTGTCCCCCGGCCTAGGGCCCTGTCCCCCGGCCTGCCACACTGCCAAAGGCCCGGGACGGGGTTCTGTGGTGCCCGGGGAGCCTCCCCGTGCTTGGCTGGGTTCAGAAGCTCCGTCCGGGGCCCCTGAGGGCCCCTGGGAGGGTGGCCTCCCCAGCTGGGGGTCCGTCCTAGGTCCTGCCACGTGGCAGGGTGCCTGGGACGGGGTCGGGAGGGCCTGGGGTAGGCTTCCCCTGCGCCTCCGGGCCTGGGAGCCCCGGCTGGGTCCAGGGGCCCTGCCGGGCTCCGGTTTGCATGCTCGGTCCCAGGGCCCTGTCCCCCCGGCCTGCCGTACTGCCAAAGGCCCGGGAAGGGGGTTCCGTGCTGCCCGGGGAGCCTCCCCTTGCTTGGCTGGCTTCAGGAGCCCCGTCCGGGGCCCCTGAGGGCCCCGGAGAGGGTGGCCTCCCCACCCGGGGCTCCGTCCTGTGTCCTTCCACGCGGCAGGGTGCCCGGGACGGGGTCTGGAGGGTCCAGGCAGCTTCCCTTTCGTGCCCGGCCATCTGGTCGCCCAGATCGCCTCGGTAAGCATGGGCGTAAAATCCGCTCCGCTCGCGGATTTTTCGGATTTTCGGCAAATCCGCAATCCGCGAACGCTCGCGAATTTGTCGAAAATCCGTGAATCCGCTCGCGGCGGATTTTTTGCTTGGTTGCGGCGCGCGGCGTGGTGCACGGCGTTCACTTTCCGTCATTTTAGCGTTTGCCGAGTTGTTTTTCTTTGCGAGTGACGCGCCATTTTAGATCTTGCTGCGTGTTCCCGCGGGAGTTTGTCGCCCGCGAATACGTACTCGCGGCTTGCCACCTTGCACAGCACACCTCGCGAGAGTTCGCAATTGCGAACATGTAGTTGCGGCGGAAAGGAACAATCTCGCACTTGCGAAATAGAGATTTTGCAATTTCGCACAAGAAAATCACCAGCAAACAGGATAAACCTTCAGAAAATTATGATTTTTATCAGAATCACTCCTCAGGTTGACATTTGCATGGCCTTTTTTTTTGCAAGGAGTCCATTTTGGGGGGGGGGGGAGGAAGGAAGTGCCCCACAGTCTCCAACTTCCTGTTCCTGTCCAGCAGGCTCCTCCCAGTGCTTTGTCCATCTCCTGGTCACTTTCATTTGGATCTGGAGCTGGAAGGATTACTTTTTGTGGGTGCTGCTGGATATTTGGATTTGAGGCCTTTTTGACTGTCTTTGGATCACTTTTGGATTAGAAATCAACTTTCACAAGTAAGTTTGTTTGGGGCATTACAGTTGCTGCAAGTACAATTTTGGAACTTTTTCAGAAAATTAAATAAATTATATTGTGGGTAGCCACAGTATCCAGTAGGACCAGGGTTGGTTATGGGTGCATGATACAACTGTTTTGTTGAATTTAAACACCATTGAGGCCATGGATGGGCTGGGATTGTGCAGATTTTATTGTTTTTTGTCGTTTTTTTGGGCCTGCTGGTGTGGCCCTTTGCCCAGGGGTGGTGAGTGTTGCATGGGCCTAGTCTTTCTGTGGGGTGTCTTCTTGAATTTAAACATAATTGAGGCCATGGATGGGCTGGGATTGTGCTTATTTTATTGTTTTTTGTCGTTTTTGGGGGGCTGCTGGTGTGGCCTTTTGCTTGCCCAGGGGTGGTGGTGGTGCATGGACTGAGTGTGCCTGTGGTGTTGTCTCACTCTCTTTGATGTAAACATCATGGATGGCATTGGATTGTGGTGATTTCTGGCTGTTTTTCTGTTTTTTGGGGGTGTACTGTTGATGTGGTCTGGCCATGTGGGTGGTGGTGGTGGCCATCTTGAGTGCTGGCTGGTACAGGCAACATGTGCTTGGGGTGTAAGGGGGCCATTTTGAGGAGAGGCAGTGTCTGAGGCCTGCACTTATTTTGCCTACTTTTCATCCCTTATGCCCAGGGGTAGTGAGTGTTGCATGGGCCTAGTGTTTCTGTGGGGTGTCTTCTTGAATTTAAACATAATTGAGGCCATGGATGGGCTGGGATTGTGCTTATTTTATTGTTTTTTGTCGTTTTTGGGGGGCTGCTGGTGTGGCCTTTTGCTTGCCCAGGGGTGGTGGTGGTGCATGGACTGAGTGTGCCTGTGGTGTTGTCTCACTCTCTTTGATGTAAACATCATGGATGGCATTGGATTGTGGTGATTTCTGGCTGTTTTTCTGTTTTTTGGGGGTGTACTGTTGATGTGGACTGGCCATGTGGGTGGTGGTGGTGGCCATCTTGAGTGCTGGCTGGTACAGGCAACATGTGCTTGGGGTGTAAGGGGGCCATTTTGAGGAGAGGCAGTGTCTGAGGCCTGCACTTATTTTGCCTACTTTTCATCCCTTATGCCCAGGGGTAGTGAGTGTTGCATGGGCCTAGTGTTTCTGTGGGGTGTCTTCTTGAATTTAAACATAATTGAGGCCATGGATGGGCTGGGATTGTGCTTATTTTATTGTTTTTTGTCGTTTTTGGGGGGCTGCTGGTGTGGCCTTTTGCTTGCCCAGGGGTGGTGGTGGTGCATGGACTGAGTGTGCCTGTGGTGTTGTCTCACTCTCTTTGATGTAAACATCATGGATGGCATTGGATTGTGGTGATTTCTGGCTGTTTTTCTGTTTTTTGGGGGTGTACTGTTGATGTGGACTGGCCATGTGGGTGGTGGTGGTGGCCATCTTGAGTGCTGGCTGGTACAGGCAGCAACATGTGCTTGGGGTGTAAGGGGGCCATTTTGAGGAGAGGCAGTGTCTGAGGCCTGCACTTATTTTGCCTACTTTTCATCCCTTATGCCCAGGGGTAGTGAGTGTTGCATGTGCCTAGTGTTTCTGAGGGGTGTCTTCTTGAATTTAAACACCATTGAGGCCATGGATGGGCTGGGATTGTGCAGATTTTATTGTTTTTTGTCGTTTTTTTGGGCCTGCTGGTGTGGCCCTTTGCCCAGGGGTGGTGAGTGTTGCATGGGCCTAGTCTTTCTGTGGGGTGTCTTCTTGAATTTAAACACCATTGAGGCCATGGATGGGCTGGGATTGTGCAGATTTTATTGTTTTTTGTCGTTTTTTTGGGCCTGCTGGTGTGGCCCTTTGCCCAGGGGTGGTGAGTGTTGCATGGGCCTAGTCTTTCTGTGGGGTGTCTTCTTGAATTTAAACATAATTGAGGCCATGGATGGGCTGGGATTGTGCTTATTTTATTGTTTTTTGTCGTTTTTGGGGGGCTGCTGGTGTGGCCTTTTGCTTGCCCAGGGGTGGTGGTGGTGCATGGACTGAGTGTGCCTGTGGTGTTGTCTCACTCTTTTTGATGTAAACATCATGGATGGCATTGGATTGTGGTGATTTCTGGCTGTTTTTCTGTTTTTTGGGGGTGTACTGTTGATGTGGACTGGCCATGTGGGTGGTGGTGGTGGCCATCTTGAGTGCTGGCTGGTACAGGCAGCAACATGTGCTTGGGGTGTAAGGGGGCCATTTTGAGGAGAGGCAGTGTCTGAGGCCTGCACTTATTTTGCCTACTTTTCATCCCTTATGCCCAGGGGTAGTGAGTGTTGCATGGGCCTAGTGTTTCTGAGGGGTGTCTTCTTGAATTTAAACACCATTGAGGCCATGGATGGGCTGGGATTGTGCAGATTTTATTGTTTTTTGTCGTTTTTTTGGGCCTGCTGGTGTGGCCCTTTGCCCAGGGGTGGTGAGTGTTGCATGGGCCTAGTCTTTCTGTGGGGTGTCTTCTTGAATTTAAACATAATTGAGGCCATGGATGGGCTGGGATTGTGCTTATTTTATTGTTTTTTGTCGTTTTTGGGGGGCTGCTGGTGTGGCCTTTTGCTTGCCCAGGGGTGGTGGTGGTGCATGGACTGAGTGTGCCTGTGGTGTTGTCTCACTCTCTTTGATGTAAACATCATGGATGGCATTGGATTGTGGTGATTTCTGGCTGTTTTTCTGTTTTTTGGGGGTGTACTGTTGATGTGGACTGGCCATGTGGGTGGTGGTGGTGGCCATCTTGAGTGCTGGCTGGTACAGGCAGCAACATGTGCTTGGGGTGTAAGGGGGCCATTTTGAGGAGAGGCAGTGTCTGAGGCCTGCACTTATTTTGCCTACTTTTCATCCCTTATGCCCAGGGGTAGTGAGTGTTGCATGGGCCTAGTGTTTCTGAGGGGTGTCTTCTTGAATTTAAACACCATTGAGGCCATGGATGGGCTGGGATTGTGCAGATTTTATTGTTTTTTGTCGTTTTTTTGGGCCTGCTGGTGTGGCCCTTTGCCCAGGGGTGGTGAGTGTTGCATGGGCCTAGTCTTTCTGTGGGGTGTCTTCTTGAATTTAAACATAATTGAGGCCATGGATGGGCTGGGATTGTGCTTATTTTATTGTTTTTTGTCGTTTTTGGGGGGCTGCTGGTGTGGCCTTTTGCTTGCCCAGGGGTGGTGGTGGTGCATGGACTGAGTGTGCCTGTGGTGTTGTCTCACTCTTTTTGATGTAAACATCATGGATGGCATTGGATTGTGGTGATTTCTGGCTGTTTTTCTGTTTTTTGGGGGTGTACTGTTGATGTGGACTGGCCATGTGGGTGGTGGTGGTGGCCATCTTGAGTGCTGGCTGGTACAGGCAGCAACATGTGCTTGGGGTGTAAGGGGGCCATTTTGAGGAGAGGCAGTGTCTGAGGCCTGCACTTATTTTGCCTACTTTTCATCCCTTATGCCCAGGGGTAGTGAGTGTTGCATACTTGCATGTCCCTAGTCTTTCTGTGGGGTGTCTTCAATGTAAACATCATGGATGGCATGGGATTGTGCTCATTTTTCTGTGTTTTGTCGATTTTTTGGGGTGTATAACTGAACTGATGTTCCTCTGTCTTCCATTGCTTTTAGGTGCACAAGAAGACTCAATAGAACCACCAGTGCCAGGAAGAAGTCCTGCAGCGGTGTGTGCAGCATAACGTCACGCGACGTCACGTCTGGACACAGAACCCTCTGCAACTCGTGCAACTGCTGCCTGCTGACCTGCTCTGAAGAAGATGGCCCCAAAAAAAGTAACCCGTAGCTCCTCTAGCAAGAAAGGTGCCAGTAAGGAGCAGAAGAAGCAAGTTACCAAGGACACTGGTGTGCCGCCCGCCCCTTTTTTTGTGAGTAAAAAAAAAAGTATGCCTGCAGCAGCTGCAGCGGGATCTGCTGGGGACCAAGCTGGCAGCAGCACCCCCGCTCCATTGGGCTCAGTGCCACCACCACCACCACGCCAACTTAAGTCCAAGCCCTTGAGTGCTGCAGAGGCAGCCAGTATACTTCTTCAATCACCATCGACCAGTGATGTTGGCTCATCGCAAGAAAGCAGCAGCAATGTCCCTCAATCAACACAGGTTGTTGTAGCTCATCTGACGAGTGTTGAACAACCACAGCGGCAACAACAATCACATGTGCAAGTACAAGCCCAAGTACATGTGGAAGGAGAGGCAGCGCAAGGAGATGCGCATGCAGAGGTGCATGGAGGGTCACAACAAGTGCCCACAATAGTTGTTCCTCCCGAAGTAGGGGCACATCAGGAAATCGACAATCAAGGCGAGGTATCATTTGAGGAAGCCACTCCTCCTGATGATCCTTCATTGTCTTCCACAACCCTAGCAAGGAAGAGATCAAGGGTGGTGTCTACATCCTCTTCAAGCACACCTCCTTCTGATGATACGGATCAAACTTGGGAACCAGCACCACAGCCGTCTGAGAGTGAGGCACACCATGATCCAACAAAGGTACTTAAGCGTAAAAGGAAGCTCGTCCAAAGTCTCAGACTTATGGAGTGTGATGAGGCTCAACAAGAAGTGGCGGATACTGCTGCTGATGAAGACTCTGCCAACGACGACCCAGTCATCATAAAGGTCACTGCAGCCCCAGCGGGCATGCAGCAAACAGACATTTTGACCCTAGCCCGAAGAGCTGCTGAGCGTGATGATGATGATGATGTTGTCGATGAGGAGGCAGTGGAAACACCACAATCATTGGAGTTAAGTAGTACACCAACTCGTCCCGCTTCCATATTTCTTTCTGGCAAGAAGAGACCTCCGTCAACCTCGACCTTAATTAGTGGCGGTGAAAGTGCAAAACGTACAAAAGTTGGGCAATCCAGATCCTCCACTTCATCTGGCATTAGCTTCATGACCACCACCACCAGTATCGCCGCCTCCTCCATGTCCCACAGACACTTCAAGTCCCCCGTTTGGGACTTCTTTACTGTTTGTCCAAAAAATCCAAAGTTTGCCATTTGTACCATTTGTAAGCAAGCAGTTAGTCGTGGTAAGCCAGGTACCAACTATGGTACCGGAGGCCAGAGAGGTCATCTTAGGAGACAGCACACTGTCAAATGGTTTGCGCACCTAGATGCGATCAAGAAAGGCCAAATTCAAGGAAACGTTGATGTTTCATCTGATGATGACGAGCAGGAAGAAGACGTGTCAAACACTTCCCTTACACCCAGTACCCCTGTCAGCAGCACACCCAATGTGAGGCACACTAAGAGTGTTGGAGCGAGTGAGACACCAACGCACAAAAGTTCACCAGCGAGCAAAATTGGGTCAACGAAGTCATTATCAGCCCGTAAATGCTTGGTCCAGGGCAACATTAGAACAATGCTTACTTCAGACGTGCCATATGAACGCAACCACCCACTGACGCGTCTGTATAACACTAAGCTGGCTAAAATGCTAGCTGTGGACCTTCTACCTTTTTCTTTTGTAGAAGCGGTAGGTTTTCTTGAATTAGTTGCAACGCTCTGCCCTAAATGGAAGGTTCCGAGCCGGTTCTATTTTGCCAGAGTTGCGGTTCCAGCACTACATGAAGATGTGCTGCAGGCGATTGGGGCAGCTTTGCAGAAGAGTGCTGTTCACACAATACATCTGACAACAGACATGTGGACCAGTGGCCCAGGCGATGATTACATGTGCATCACTGCACACTGGGTCTCTTTTTCAGGTGTTATAGCAAAGCTAAACGCAGGTGTTGACCCGGACCAAGTTTTCAAAGCTGCTCGGAAACATGCAACACTAGCCATGTTTGCCTTGGAGAAAAGTCACACAGCAGAAAACCTTTTGGAAGAGTTTGACAAAAAGGTGTTGTCAATGCTATCCCCCCTAAAACGCAAGATTGGTTATGTTTCCACGGATAATGGCGCCAATGTAGTTAAGGCCATGTCACAGGGTCACCATGTTAGAGTGCCGTGTTTGGCGCACTGTATCAACCTGGTAGTTCAAAAATTCTTGAGTGATAAAGAGAGTCCAGCGTTCGAGGTAATGGCCACCTGCCGCAAAATGTGCAACCATTTCAGCCATTCTTTTAAGGCCCGGAAGCATCTGCGGAGACTGCTACTTCAACGTGGAATGCCAGTGAAAGCACTCATCCAGGAGGTGGCAACACGTTGGAACTCAACCTTCTACATGCTTGAGCGTCTGCATGAGCAGTATACGGTACTCGATCACTATTTCTTGACAGAGGCTACATCTCAGAAGGAGGACCTGCGGATGAGTAAGGCGCAATGGGCCATAGTTAAAAGCCTGACAGACATGCTTCGTCCTTTTGAGTTCTTCACGCGTGCAGTCAGCCAGGAGGACTGTAATTTGGGAAAAGCTATCCCATTGTTGTGCATACTGGAGCACCAACTGATGGCGGTTTCTTCTGAGTTTGAAAAAGATGAAAAAAAAAAAAACCATTTCATTTTGTCTGAGAAATTATTACATCGCCTACGTGGTGATGAACGTCTTAAAAACATCAACTCAGATCAGCATTACATTTGTGCTACTATTCTGGATCCACGCTACAAAAAGGCGCTGGCAGACAACGCATTCTTTCCTTTCGCTGATGCAGATGTTCAAAAGTACAAACATTGGTTAGCCTGGTCAGCCAAGAGGTTTGAAAAAGAACGGCAGGTTATTGAAGGAGAAGCCAGTACATCAGCATCAGCATCAGCAGGCCATCCGCAGTCACAAGAATCCACTTCTGCACCTGTGGCTGGGGCACAAGTGACCTCTCAGCCGTTAAAGACACCGGCAACTGGATCATCTGCACCACACACAATGACAACACTAACAGTGGCTGGGGAGGAGGATTGGCTAAGTTTGATGGGGTATGGTTCTCTAAAAAATGTCACAGGCACAGCAAAAAGTAAGCAAAGTGGAGGAACAGTTGATGACCTTGAGTCGATGGTGCAGGACTATCTGAATGACTCAACAGTGGTCTTTCTTAATGAGGAGCCATTGCAGTATTGGCATGGCAAAAAACAATTGTGGCCACAGCTCTACAACCTGGCTATAAACTATTTGTCTTGCCCACTCGCAAGTGTGTCTTCTGAACGTGTTTTCAGTGCTGCTGGTGGCATTGTAACTGCCAAACGGAGCCGCCTATCGCCCAAAAATGTGGAGCGGCTGACAATGATCAAGATGAATCAGCACCTCATACCACCAGATTACAAAGTGCGAGAAAGCACGCCACATGAAGACGATGAGGACAGCAACGTAGATGAGGGGATTTTTTCTCTGTTCGGTGCCACTGACCTCATCCAGCCTGAATTCGCAGAGTATGATGACGAAATCTTGTTCTTATTCCCTGACACCGAGCCCTGAAAATGAGACAATCAATCAAGAACTTTCTTTTTCGTCCTTATTCACTTTTATTCCTGTGTGCTTTGTGTCTCTCTTTCTTTGTTTTGCACAGTTAATTTAATTCAAACTTTAATCACCTAATCCCAAAAAGAAGACCATCATCAGTACTGTCTTCACTTGTTTGCTTATTGATTTGAAGGTGCCGCAGTCTACATTCCTCAGGTTCACAAGTTCTGAAGAACATGCTCCTCTATCCTCCTCCTCCAGACTGCGATTTCCCTCCAAGCAGAGTGCTGGATTACGCACAATGAAGAAAGACTCAGCACTTGTGGGGGTGTTGTACTTCTTTGCGGGTGAGTTGACGGTTTTGGGCCCATTGCTGTGAAGCTCTAATAATGGACAAAAGTGTTTTGGACCAAATATGAGGTGAAAATTTCTTGCCGTTTTTGCTGACTTGCTTGCCTTTGAGGTGCTCTTTGGCGGGGTTCCGGGGGTTTGTGTGTAATTTTTGGTGTCTGTCGAAGCACTGCTGCGACAGTCTAATCTTGATTGCATTTGCTTTTCAGGAAATCCGTGGTGGAAAACAGGAGTTATGATGATTGATGATGACCTAGCTGCACAGCGCGTTACTTTGGACCGAAGGCCGAGAGATATTGTAAGTATGAGATTTAGCTTTTTCGCTGTTTGGGGGTGTTGTCGGGTGTTTTTTTGCGGGTGGGTTGGCGCCGGCGGGTCTTGCCTGGGGCATTCCTGGGAAGGTCTAATACCGGATACAAGTGTTTTGGACAAAATCCATAAGGAACAGCCTTTTTTTTGCCATTTCTTCAGACATCTTGCTCAATGTAGCATTTTGGGGGGCTTCCTGCTGTTCGTGGGTGGGTTGCGGCCGGGGTCTCTGTCGAAGCACTGCTGCGACAGTCTAATCTTGATTGCATTTGCTTTTCAGGAAATCCGTGGTGGAAAACAGGAGTTATGATGATTGATGATGATGACGACCTAGCTGCACAGCGCCGCGTTTGGACCGAAGGCCGAGAGACATTGTAAGTATGAGATTTAGCTTTTTCGCTGTTTGGTGGTGTTGTGTCGCGTGTTTTTTTGCGGGTGGGTTGGCGCCGGCGGGTCTTGCCTGGGGCTTTCCTGGGAAGGTCTAATACCGGATACAAGTGTTTTGGACAAAATCCATAAGGAACAGCCTTTTTTTTGCCATTTCTTCAGACATCTTGCTCAATGTAGCATTTTGGGGGGCTTCCTGCTGTTCGTGGGTGGGTTGCGGCCGGGGTCTCTGTCGAAGCACTGCTGCGACAGTCTAATCTTGATTGCATTTGCTTTTCAGGAAATCCGTGGTGGAAAACAGGAGTTATGATGATTGATGATGATGACGACCTAGCTGCACAGCGCCGCGTTTGGACCGAAGGCCGAGAGACATTGTAAGTATGAGATTTAGCTTTTTCGCTGTTTGGTGGTGTTGTGTCGGGTGTTTTTTTGCGGGTGGGTTGGCGGGTCTTGCCTGGGGCATTCCTGGGAAGGTCTAATACCGGCTAGAAGTTAGTTGGACAAAATCCATAAGGAAACACCAGTTTTGGCACTTTGTAAGTTAGGGTTCGTTAGGGTTAGCCCTAGCAGCAGGATTGCATGTGTTTAGGGGGGTTCTATTGCAACGCGGTTCTGTTGTTGTAGAGCACTGTTGGAGCGATGCTGGCTATGGATACTTTTGCTTGCAGGCAAGTGGTTTGAATACAATCCACGGTCTGTATTTGGGTCTACTGTTACTTTCAAAGTACGTTTTGTAACCATTTTTCTGCTAGGCATCATCAAAGTGTGACTTTTTGAACCACACAGCGTACATACCTTTTATTTATTTATCAGTGGTATTGTAATAGCACTTCCTGTTTTCCGTTCAATAATTACAGGCCGGGTTTCAGTCAACATCCGCCAGGCAGGCAGTGGACAGGGTGTCTCTTCTGTCAGTGGTCACCACCACATTGATGGACGAAGCGTCAGCTGGAATGGAGGAGTGCCGCCAATAAGAGGAATTGTTTGCTGCATGCAACTTACTTACCAATTTCAACAGGACAACTCCAACAACATACGCAATACAGATACAGTATCCATTGTTGTCTTTTATTCTATGAGTGTGACTGCATGTGCTTACCTTTACTTTGTAACCAAAGATTGTCTGTAAACTCTGTATCTTCAATTATTGTTTGTCCATGCTCTGCTTTTTTTTTCTTCTCTCAACAAAACCTACCCAAAAAGAAACCCCCATTCCCATCCATTTTACAAACCCTAACCCTCTTCCCCCGGGCTGTGTTGTTTTGCTTGATGTCTGACTAAAATGACATCAATAATTCCACACACTTGCTGGGGAGGATAAGGTGATAGCAGCAACAGGCTGGTGAAGGAATACGAGGATATCTTCTAGACTTACTCAGCTTCAGTACTATATCTTCTAGTAGTAGTAGCCAATGTCAAATAAATTCAACGCAAGTACTAGTTATACTTGCAATACTTTACCATTTGTTAGGCTACATTATGGCACTGTTCTAGTGTACTGTCACCTGCTATTTTCTCGATCGTACCGTAACCGTTGTAATGCTACAGTAAGGAGTACAAACAAGGTTTCGTTTTCTTTTTTTCCATAGGCATGCAACTGCCACTGTGTCACACCACTAGTAACACCGCAATGAGGAAATGTCACCCGCCCAGGAATGACAACGTTAATCCCCATTTCACCTGGAGCCAGCCCTGGGCCTAGCCCTAATTTCTAACACAAATTACAGGTAAGATAAGCGTTTGGTGGGAGGTAGTATAATGGAGTATTATTTCGGAGTAGACAAGAGTTTGACGGTTGTACTACTAAAGTCCTACGACTGTTCAGGAAAACAAAGTTACTGTTACACCCCCGCCCCCCACCCACCAGACTGAAAAGCAGTAAAAAACAGGTATGGTCAGATAAAGTAGTTGAAAAATATATTTATTTATCCCTAACAAAATAATCTCCCTCACCCACCCTAACCCCAACGATTGTCTCTGAAACGTCCCAAAACGATCCCAACTCCCAAATCCCACCCCCCAAAAGTCTATAAAAAAAGGGCAAGGGACACTCCACTACTGGAGGGTGCTGGTGCTGGTGCATGATGCGGCATGGGCATCATACTCCTTGCGGAGGGTGGCAAGCTCGGAGCGGAGGCCCTTAACCAAGGTCTTATACCTCAGGACCTCCTGCTCCAGGTTGGACATGCGGACTCGGAGGCGGTGTTGGCGTTCCTTGCAGCTCCTGTGGGGGGCAGCTGGTGTTTCCGGTGCTTGGCGGTGGCGGTCGGCTTTCTTAGCCCGGCTCGGTCCCGCTGGTTTAGTCACGGAGGAGGATGCAGTCGAAGATGTTGCCCCGCTCGACTGCGTGTCCTCCTCCTCCTCCAGGGCCACCAGCCGCCGATACTCGGCGACTGTGGCCTCCAGCCTCCGTTGCCGGGCCAATCTAGCCTGCTCCCTCCTTGTTGTTGATTTGGAAGAAGGAGCAACTATATGAAGAAAGAAAGACATAGTCTGTAACCAATGCTCCTTATTAATAACACAAAGTGATTGAGCCGAAAGTTGGGTCACAGAGTACAAGTAGCAAATTGAAAGCACAGTACATAACTATTGAGGACAGTATCTATGTAACCCTCCCACTTCTGCATCCTTGCTCTAACAGTAGTGGTAGTTTAATGAACTAATTCTACGACCACTATGGACTTCCATTACAGTCGACTATGACAGTACACCAGTCTTATTCTTCTTCTTCTCTCTTGTTTAGGGAAATGGGTACGTTATCTTATGCAAGCCGGCAGAATGACATGGACACAGCACAGTGAAGTTGCACCCGAGAAAAAAAGTTGCACACCATGATGATGGAGACAGACTTGCGTTACTGTACCGGTCCAGTACATGCAGGTGGTGAAGCTATTACTTTTCTATTACGGGTGGCACTGAGAATACTCTGTTACAAGGGCTACTGCTTAATTAATGTACCTTTCACCCTACAGTGCAAATGAGTACTAGAAAAGGAAACTGAAGAAGCTAACTAATTTGATTATCTATCACTTCACATGGGACGTATTTAATGACAGATGAGATGACTTTAGGTGCTTTGCTTAATATTGAGTGAACACAGTGATACACCCACACATGAATGACGTACTACAAGTAAACTAAAGTTATTAAGAGAGGTACGGAGTGTCCACCGTAATAACCAGATATATGCTGTGAATGCAAACGCAATACAAAGTACTGCTACTATTCATGGAAGTATTGGACACATTTACAATTTCTTTTCCTTGCCTTCCCTGCACTGGGACGGACGTGCGGGTGCGGTGGTACATGCTCTTCAAGGTAACACTTACTTCACCTGGCGACCATCTACTCTCTCTAGATACACATTTGCTATGTAAGAGTCAGAGAATACCATGCTCCAGGCATCCATTCATTCAAAGTATACGCACACATACAGTTTCTGTTTCACCCACCCAGGCTGCTGTCCTTCCACCCATCCTTGCTTCATCATTGACCCAGCCATGCACCATACCATATTCTTTCCTTCCCAGCCACCTCTGGGTCCAAGCAAACACATATCGTTCTTCTTTGCCAGCCATCATACAAGTTCGCGTCCCACTTACTTACACCCTTCTTTCGCTTTTCGTTCATCCCATCCATCACGTTCGTCTAAGAACTTATTGGGATTCTTCTCACCAAAAACTTCACAGCTAAGTCGAAGTACATTTCGAGGAGGCTACTACCTGGTTGATTTGTAATTGTAATACACCCGTGCAGAAAGCACACTATGCAGTCTTCAATCTCAATAAGTAAGGAATATATAGCTTACCTGTTTCCGCCACCACCGTTTGATCCCCCACAGGAACGGCCACCAGCTCTTCTACCGCCGCATCCTCCCCAGAGGCCTCCGAGTCCAAGTCCAACACATCAGCCACCTCCGCGCTGGCCCCGTCACCAGATGTTACACCTACAAAGTACATTTAAGAAAGTTAGAATACACCACTCACTACTATATAATATTTGGTCTAGGAGAAATGTTAAAAAAACAGAATACAATGTAATAATTTGTGACTGTCTACTCCATAGTAAAAATGTCCCATTTTCCAGGGAAGGCTGTTGTCTTGCTGCACTTTTATGCACAACTGATGAATGCTTGCTTTTGATTTTTAACACGCACCACTTTTTCTCCTAACAGACAGAAGCTTGACTCCTGAGTCCTAAGAACACGACCAGGATCAAGTTCAAAGTAGGTGAGAGTTCGGCTCGACCACAAGAAATGTGTCCAATTAATCGTCAGCACTAACCACTTTTCCGTTTACAGTTAAATAGTTTTATGACAAAGTAGATTTCAATAAATGTGTTTACTTTTAATAAAGCTTTTACACTTAAATAGACTCTGTGGTTTTTGTTCCTCTAGACTAGAGTGGATGAGCTAAAGGTTTTGGAATTTTTGCAAGCATGAGTGCCTCTGACACTTC
The DNA here is from genome assembly GCF_964261635.1 of Lissotriton helveticus. Taxonomy (NCBI): domain Eukaryota; kingdom Metazoa; phylum Chordata; class Amphibia; order Caudata; family Salamandridae; genus Lissotriton; species Lissotriton helveticus. The sequence continues at coordinate 1,497,601,938 of NC_136063.1, read as the reverse complement.
TTGACTGTGCTGTGACTCCGTACTACTCTCTTGTCCTGCGTACGATAATCTAGAGATCATTGGGGATCTATAATCGGTGACTTCGGGAGCTGAATGACTCTGCCACACTATCTAGTCAGTAAGGAGACAGTGCATAGAGGTATTGCTGAATATAATGGGAGTCCAATGGAATTGCCAAATGTCCAATCTTAGTTAGCTACACAGACAGACTAATAAAAATAGTCTAGTAATACCACAGGGAGTCATCATATTCGAGGCAGGATAAGAATTTATATTCAGTCTACAAGAAGATCAAAGACGATTTAGAAAAAATCGAATGAGGAACGCTAGGAAAAAATAGGTACTGTTTAGTAAAATGTAAACTTACTGGGGCCAGCAAAGGAGCCCTCGCCTGCCCGATCCTGGCCTGCATCCTCAGCACCCTCCTCCTGTGTCCTCTTGCCCTTGGGGGGAGCTGATGTACAACATGAAAGAAAGAAAAACCATAAAACATGGATGAGATTTTTCAACCAAATCAAACATTTCAAAAGAACAATAACAACATATTTTGGAAAAATAGCAAATAGATAGACAACTATTCCACGGGATCTATCTCATGTGGTATACTACGTTATTCGTATTGCCTGATTTGCGGAACGTTGACTTAGAAAGTTCCTATGTAACTCAATAAACAGACTACTAAAGAGGTTTGCCTAGGCCTGGCACTGCAGGCAGTAGTGCACAACACGTGACAGACAAAGTCCATCCTGCTTGCAGATCAGTGAATACTCAAACTATCAATCCACCCGCCACCACCGCCACTATTTCTTCTGATAGCCATGTGACTGTCTAAAGGAAGGACACTGGACTTCAGTCTGTTGGGGCTGATTTATAAGTCCCTTGCGGAAGTTGCGGCTGATTTTCCTCCATTGTTGCGTGCCTTTTCTGACGCAGCGGCAGAACAAAAGACTCGCCATGGTGTTGGTGCGGCGTATATATTAAAAAAAAAACACATATGGGCATATGGGCGATGCATCACGTTGTAAAGCCCTGCGCCATCAGGGGGCGTTCCGGCGCAAGGGAGGGCGTACCTGCGCAGGAACGAATCCTAAAAGTGGCTGAGGGAAATCTACAAGATGTCAATCAGTCATTTTTATGACAATGATGCATGACTCAAACCCTGCGCGCTTGAAGCCGACGTACGGCTTGATGCAGCATTGGGGAGATAGGGTACCCCAGAGCATTGCTGGAGCTGCGCCATCGTTGGCACGCAACTCCAGCAATGCGCTGCCTTTACGGCACAGATGCGTAAGGCTTCTGTGACGTTTTGGGCCAATGGGTGGTGGTGGCATGGCACACAATTACTGCCGCATCCCTGCTACTTTGCAGGGATGCGCCGGTAATTGAAAATATGACCCTTACTGTCTAGCATTACGCAGTTCTTTTCTTTACAGTACACTGATACATAATTTCTCAGGCCAATGAAATGCTTCTGAACACAACATACAAAACAAAGAAGCATAGTAGCAAGCAAGGCTACTGAGAAGGAGAGCAGTGCACCTGAAAATGAAATGCATAGAAGATTTTGAAATATAATTTACCTCAATGTAATCGGCAGCATTATTGCTCTTGGTAAAGAACAAAGATTTGCAAATAACAGAGCCGGATAAAACAGAGTAGTAAATGTACTACTACTACTACTCACCAAGCCCGGGGACCTCTACGCCGAGCGCGTCCAGCAAGTCCCGCTCCCGGTCCATGACATCGGTCCAGCGGTGGGTGGCCTGGTTATACGTGCGCCGGACCCCAGAGATCTTGTACATGGCCCGGCACACCTTCTCCCACCGCTGGCGGCGCTCCCGGATGCCATAGCCGGTCGCGATCTTGCCGCCTCCCAGGATCGTCTTGGGGAGGCGGCGCTGGACATGGAAGATCAGTGCCGCCACTTCCTCCGCGCTAAAGATCTCCCTCGGGACCACTTGCTCCCCCCTTAAACGCCCGCACGGGAGCCGGGCACGGGGTGCGGGACCCTTCCCCTTCTCAGGGTGCTTCCCGGCTCCCTTTACCATGGTCTGGGCAGAAATAAACTTAAATGATAAAGAAGAAATAGAATAGTGAAGAAGAAAATAAAAGAGTTTAAAAAAGTAGTTTAAAAGTAACTAAAAGCTGCAGAAAACACAAAAATATAGAGCTAGAAAAATAGAGGGTTAGATAATAAGTAAAATTAGATCAAAAAAACTTCAAACAAGCAAAGGATGGCAGAGATTGAGAGAGGATAGAGAAAGCATGCCCAGAACCATAGCAATGAATGAGAAACAAGATGGCCGCGCCCGTTCACGACCGCGTGGGTAAGTTCGCGCGAGATTTTCCTTGCGAGTACGCGCGAACTTGTACTCGCGAGCAGCACACTTTGCGAGATTACACATAGCGGGCGGAAACGGAATTACGTCACGCCAACAAGATGGCCGCGCCCGTGTACGACCGATAGGGTAACTTGGCAAACGAATAGCTAGAAGCGCCTCGCGAACACGCGCAAGATCACGCGAACATACACGTCGCAACAAAAACAATTTTGTATTCGCACGTATTCGCGGCTTCCGAAATCGATCTCGCACGGATTCGCGCCCCAAATAACGCGCGAAATTGCAAAAAAAACGATTTTAGCTAAAATGAAAGCAATGAGCAGGTGCAAAAGTTCAAACTTAACATTAGTAACATTCAAGGTAGTGCTTCCTGATGGGCCCCTCCAGAGTTTGCAACAATTCTATGACCCTGCTATGACCCAAACAGCAGGCTCATAGAATAGCACCATAAAGGTCCTGTAAAAAAAAAAAATCACTGCAACAAATAGCAAATTACAGATAAGGAAGGAAGCAGGTGCCAGCCAGACTGGAACTTTCAAAATTACTGACACATTAATGAAACACAAATTAATTGATGGCAGTTGAAGAAGGGCAGGTGTGCTAGCTTTTTTCAACCACCATAATCTACAGTAATAAATAAACCTAATAGGTGCCTGTGAGGATGTACTAGAGGGTGGCATGGGTGTCCCAGAGGGTGGCAGTGGTGAAACAGAGGGTGCTGTGAACCTGTGATGATAAACCAGACGTAGAAACAACATAGTCGCGGCCGTTGCAAGCCGAAAAGTAAGTTCGCAATTGCGAACTTGTCCCAAAATCGGCGCGAACACGCGCCAACACAAAAAACGGAAAAATCCGCAAGTCCGCTAGAGTTCGCGGATCTTCGCGGATTGCGAATCCGTAAATACGCAAGTTCGCGGATTGCCAATCCGCAAAATCCGCCCATGCTTACGCCTCGGCCATCTGGTTGCCCGGATCCCATCGGCCATCTGGTCGCCCGCAATGCTTTCCTATGGGGCGACCAGATGGCCGGACTTCCCTGGAAGTCCAGATGAGGTGCCATTCGCCTCCCGGATCCCAGCGATGGCTCCAGGAGGTCAGGTACTTTCGCACCTTGGGTCCCTTGAGCCTCGCGGTGCGCACTTGTTCCCAGAAAGAGGGGTTGCCTTCCTCCGGATTACTAGGGACAAGGTACTCTGAGACCCCTCACGGCCTAGCAGTCCTCAGCCGGCAGCTGGCTGGGCCAGGATGCCGCCCCAGCCCCGGGTCCGTCCCTGGGCCTGCCTCGTGGCTGAAAGCCCAGTATGGGGTCCGGAGGGCCCAGGGAGGCGTCCCCTGTGCCTCCGGGCTCCCGGCTGGGGCCAGGGATCCTGCCGGGCCCTGGGTCGGGTGCCCCAGCTCTGGGCCCCGTCCCCCAGCCTATCACACTGCCAAAGGCCCGGGACGGGTTTCTGTGGTGCCCGGGGAGCCTCCCCTTGCTCGGCTGGGTTCATAAGCTCCGTCCAGGGCCCCTGATGGGCCCCGGGGAGGGCGGCCTCCCCACCCAGGGCTCCGTCCTGGGTCCTACCGCGTGGCAGGGTGCCTGGGACGGGGTCTGGAGGGCCGGGGGTAGGCTTGCCCTGCGCATCCAGGCCTGGGAGCCCCGGCTGGATCCAGGGGCCCCGCCGGGCCCTGGTCGGGTTCTCGGGGTCAGGGCCCTGTCCCCCCAGCCTGCCGCACTGCCAAAGGCCCGGGACGGGAGTTCTGTGGTGCCCGGGGAGCCTCTCCTTGCTCGGCTGTCTTCAGGAGCCCCATCCGGGGCCCCTGAGGGCCCCGGGGAGGGTGGCCTCCCCACCCGGGGCTCCGTCCTGGGTCCAGCTGTGTGGCAGGGTGCCCGGGACGGTGCCCGGGACGGGGTCCGGAGGGTCCAGGCGGCTTCCCTTTCCCTTTCCCTTGTTAGAAAGGTCAGATCTGATGCTTTCATTTGATCTGTCTACCTTTGGTATTATCTGAAGTTTTTTTTTTCCTAGCTGTCAGCCAAGGGAAAAACCTGAGATCGTACCTGATTTTGAGAACCTTGGGCTGGGTGGAAGAACTGACTTCGCCCCCTTAAACACAAAAACTTCAAAAAGTCACCCCTGGAGGCCAGAAAGGGGTCTTAGACACTCTTGGTATGTCATCTGAGGTATACTATGGGGTCCTTGGGTCCAGAACTAGAAATGTGATGTGACTCTGAGCTCTATGGCTTATAATGGGAAAAATGAGTTTGACACCAAACACCTCGAAATGTCACAAATAGGAGTCCGACATATGCCTGGAGGCTGGAAATGAGCCCTAGCCACTCTTGTTACATCACCTGAGAGATATAATGGGGTCCTGGTGGATACAGGGACCTGAAAACAGTCATGAGGGTTGATACTGAAAATTAGCAAAACTCGCTAATAGTGAGCACTTTTAGCGAGTTTTGTTAATTTGTCAAATAGCTCAGGCTGGATATCAGAGACACCATTTGAGTGCACAGGATATAAAAACACTTGTTAGAAAGGTCAGTTCTGATGCTTTGATTTGATCTATCTACCTTTGCTATTATCTGTACTTTTTTTTCAGCTTCCAGCCAAGGGGATAACCTGATATTGTACCCGATATTGAGCACCTTGGAATGGGTGGAAGAAGTGACTTTGCCCCCTTAAACACAAAAACTTCAAAAAGTCACCCCTGGAGGCCAGAAATGAGCCCTAGCCACTCGTGTTATATCACCTCAGATATATAATGGGGTCCTGATGGCTACAGGGACCTGAAAACAGTCATGAGGGTTGATACTGAAAATTAGCAAAAATTGTCAAAAACTGTTTTTTTGACAAGATTTGCTAATATGTCAAATAGCTCAGACTGGATATCAGAGACACCGTTTGAGTGTTCAAGACATAAATACACTTGTTAGAAAGGTCAGATCTGATGCTTTCATTTGATCTGTCTACCTTTGATATTATCTGAAGTTTTTTTTCCAGCTTCCAGCGAAGGGAAAAACCTCTGTTCGTACCCGATTTTGAGCACCTTGGGCTGTGTGGAAGAAGTGACTTTGCCCCCTTAAACCCAAAAACTTCAAAAAGTCACCCCTGGAGGCCAGAAACGGGTCTTAGACACTCTTGGTATGTCATCTGAGGTATACTATGGGGTCCTTGGGTCCAGAACTAGAAATGTGATGTGACTCTGTGCTGTATGGCTTATAATGGTAAAAAATTAGTTTGACACCAAACACCTCGAAATGTCACAAATAGGATTCCGACATGTGCCTGGAGGCTGGATAGCCACTCTTGCTATATTACCTGAGATATATAATGGGGTCCTTGTGGCTACAGGGACCTGAAAACAGTCATGAGGGTTGATACTGAAAATTAGCAAAACTCGCTAATAGTGAGCACTTCTAACGAGTTTTGCTAATTTTTCAAATAGCTCAGGCTGGATATCAGAGACACTGTTTGAGTGTACAAGACATAAATACACTTTATGTAAAGGTCAGATCTGATGCTTTCATGTGATCTATATACCTTTGATATTATCTGAAGTTTTTTTTTCAGCTTCCAGCCAAGAGAAAGACATGATATTGTACCCGATTTTGAGCACCTTGGGCTGGGTGGAAGAAGTCACTTTGCCCCCTTAGACCCAGAAACTTCAAAAAGTCACCCCTGGAGGCCAGAAATGGCCCATAGACACTCCTGCCATGAAATCTGAGGTATACTAGGGGGCCTGCGGTCAATACCTAGAAATATGACCTGACTCTGAGGACTTAGAATGGAAAAATAAGTTTGACCCCAAACACCTCGAAATGTTACAAATATGAGTCAAAGGTGTGCCTAGGGGCTAGAAATGGACCCTAGCCACTCTTGCTATGTCACCTGAGATATACTATCAGGTCCTGGAGTCCACTGGAACCCGCAAACAGTCATGAGTGTTGATCAGACCAAGACCAATCCGGGCTCGCCTGGCCGCTTTGGTGACTCTAGATAACCTTATTTATTTATTTATTTATTTTGTCAATTTATAGGGCGCAACAGCTACCCAAAAAGGGTTTCCCGGCGCCTAGGCACAGCTAGTTTAGAGGCAGAAAAAAAAGAAGGGGGTGGTTGTTTAGTGTTTTATTGTTCAAACAGCCAGGTCTTAACAAGCTTTCTGAACCTAGAATAATTTTCTTCCTTTCGGATACAAGGGGGGAGTGTGTTCCAAAGGGAGGGTCCCAGATAAGCAAAGGATCTGCCACCTGTTCTTGCTCGTTTGAACCTTGGTATGCAGAACCTTGGGCCAATCACACGTCCCCGTGACGGCGACGATACATTCGGATGGCTGCCCTATCAACTTTCGATGGTACTTTCTGTGCCTACCATGGTGACCACGGGTAACGGGGAATCAGGGTTCGATTCCGGTGAGGGAGCCTGAGAAACGGCTTCCACTTTCAAGGAAGGCAGCAGGCGCGCAAATTACCCACTTCCGACTCTGGGAGGTAGTGATGAAAAATAACACTACAGGAGTCTTTCGAGGCCCTGTAATTGGAATGAGTACACTTTAAATCCTTTAACGAGGATCCACGGCTTTGAGAGACACAGGTGCAAGTGTCAAAATGGTGACAAAAGATTTTGTGGCCCCTGAACAAATCATACTTGGTGAGATTTACCAAGTGATCAATGCAAGCAATTTCAGATAGAGACATAATTTAAACAGCACATTGTTCCTAGTCTTGTGCTACTTACCCATGTGAAATATCTTCATGCAGTGGTATGAACATCAACATATCTTGACCAAAACAGCCTGGACCGACCATTTGAGATTGATCATCCGATACATTGATGATTATTTCATCATTTGGAATAACTCAGAGGAGTTACTACGTGCTGAACTTATGAGGTTCAATCAAATTGATCCACGGATCCAATTAACTTGGAACATATCAAACACCTCAGTAAATTTTCTGGATGTGAAAATATCATTAACTCCACATGGCTACACCACAGAACTATATGTCAAACCGACCGATAGAAATAACATGCTCTTACACTCGAGTTTCCATGAACCCAACCTGATAAGGAACCTGCCATTCTCACAGATGGCCAGAGTAAAAAGAATCACCTCAAATCCAACAATCCTCAACAGTAGTTTGAAAGAAGTATCCAACAAATTTATCAACAGAGGTTACCCACAAACTTTAATTGAGGCAACCAAAGCAAGGATCGCACAATTGGATAGGCAGGATCTCTTAATCCCCAAAACTAAACCTGAGCAGACACGTACAGTGGTAGTCTCTAAATATTCAACTGCCAGCCACAAATACAAACAAGCCATCTTAAGACATTGGTCTATACTAAATATTGAACCCGATTTCAAACAAATCTTCAAACAACCACCCCTCTTTGCATACACAAGAGCGAAAAACTTGGGAGAAATCTTGCAATATAAATCCATGAAACCAGTAACATTTTCTGGCACGAAACCCTGCTTCAATTGCGGAAACTGCAACAGCATAATCAAAGGGAACACCATTTACCACCCGATGAAAGGAAACGCAATAAAACTAAGAGTAAACGCCACTTGCGATACCAACAATTTGATATACGGAATAAAATGTCCGTGTGGCAAAATGTACGTCGGAAAGACTGAGCGACGCATTAAAGTGCGCCTCACGGAGCATAAGTCAAACATCCGATTGAAAAACCTTAAGTCAGCACTATCCTCACACTACGTTGAAGAGAATCACAATGTTTCACAAATTAAATTCATCGTCCTGGAAACCATATAAAAAGTGGAGGGTATTGATAACAACAAAAACCTTTTGAAAAGAGAGAACTATTGGATTCAGAAGTTATCGACCCAAAAACCATTGGGTCTCAATGAAAGAATTGAACTGTCTTGTTACCTTTAATTATCTGCTCCATGTACTGTAACTAGTGATAACTGTGTGCCTCCATCACCTTTTGTGACACTATTTTATTACACACGCACTTTATCCCCCCATTTTCATCCAGTCACTTTCACTTTTTCATTAGCTCACATACCAGACACAGAACCACCCATCCCGCACGCACCCAGTTCGAGTGCAGACCCATGCACGTTAAGATTAAAACATAGATTTTTCTTTATATATTTTTTTCACCACCTCATGTAATTTCCCAAACAACAGCAATCCTGTCCCAAGAACATTTTTCACTCGAGTTAGCTTTGGGTTTACCCCACGATGTAACCATGTCTATGTTATTTTCATTTAACATCCCGTTTTGAGGCTACTACGGAACAGCATAGTCTTTCCTTAGTGTCAGTCACGTGTCACGTGACCGGAGATTTTCAAAATACCTAAACGCGGGCAGGATCTCTTGCACCGGCGTGTTTGAAGATTAACTAACGAACCGCCACATTTCCTCACCAAAATGCAGGTCAGTTATGAACTCCCGATACTTTTGAACCTGATGCACTACACTTTGATATTACCGTAGCACGCCTTGACCGCGTCTTTTCATATATTCTTTACAGAACTGATGTATCACTGAAGACAGGCATGTAAGTGACATGGAATTATATCGCGTACTTTTTGTTCGTATCTAACCGTTTTTAAATGCATATTGCCATGATCACTATAGTATATAATTCACTGTTTGAGGAGTTGTTACATCTATTAGGAGAACAGTAATTAAGAGTCACATCACTGTGACCTGATAAAGCATATTATTATTTTTTTGCACTGTTGTTATCATTTAGGACTCTGTTAGAAGTCACACTAACAGCTGATTACTCTATTGTTTTATAGTGTCTATTCCCTGACGAAGGGCATGTTGTTAATGCCCGAAATGCATTGGACACGTAGCAAAGACATTGCCTGATTGAAAAAACTGCATAACATGTATCGAAAAATATGAGATATTAAAACTTGGAACATTGAAGTCAAAATATATGAAGTACAATATAAAGATACTTAAAGAACCTCTTTGATTGGAAGTCTTTTTTCACAAGACAAATATGTGTGTGCCAGCTAAGGGATGAAACCAGAGACCCTCTGGTTTCACTTTCTTCACTTGTATCTATTGACGCCGCTGGGCACTCGACGCCACCTGGCTGAGCACCTTTAAACCACCTGAATAAACATTACATTTGGATCAAAAATCACCCATTGAACCCTGCAGTGCATCTATCCCTATTTTATTTACAAATATCATGTATGTGTCATATTGGAAAGTAGTCAAAATGTGGAGTTGAATGTATGATGTTTTTAAATTACGTCACATGTTCGAAAAAAAATGCCTTACATTTTGTTCCATAATTCTTAAACTGTACAATCTGGATCCATAACTCAAAGTGCAGCATAATGCTAACATCATGCGACAGTCATGTTTTCATTTTCATGCCTGTGCCATGCTTAGAAGGGGTGAGAATCTTTCAGTGATTAAATACATGTTTTTAAAAATTGGCCTCCAGTTTTTGCAAAATGTGTCACGTTTATTGTGTCATCAGTCAAGATCCATACTAGATAGAGCTTGATTTCCAACTGTAACACATTCTATAGCATGGCCTACTACAGTGTGCCATTTTAAATGCATGTGACTCACACACAAGGTACATACAATGCAATTTGAATCCATACGAGGTGATTTTCAATTTGCGGTCATCTGGTCGCCCCATTGAAATTGATAGGATATACTACAGAGTATCTGGTGCACTATAATTCTTGAAGCGTATGAGGTACTGACTTAATTTAAATGGCAGTATGTAGCTAAGACATGTACACTTTATAGTGGCAACTCTGATGTTTGTAGCTTATAAGGACAAGGTACAAATCAAGTGTAAGCTTCAGGTAGGTTTTTCTTTTTCACTTTCATGTATGTTGAAGAACACTTTATGCTTTTGGCTATAATTCACAATATATAAATGATAGAGACATAATGTAAACAACACTGTGTTCCTAGTCTTGTGCTACTTACCCATGTGAATTATCATGTATGTGGAATATTGGAAAGTGGTCAAAATGTGAAGTTGAATGTATGATGTTTTTCAATTACATCACATGTTCGAAAAAGTATGCCTATACATTTTGTCCCATAATTCTAAAACCATACAATCTGGATCCGTAATTAATTCAAAGTGCAGCATAAAGCTACCATCATGCCACTGTCCTGTGTTCATTTTCATGACTGTGCCATGCTTAGAAGTGGTGAGAATCATTCAGTGATTAAATGCATGTTTTTAAAAATTTCCCTCCAGTTTTTGCAAAATGTGTCACGTATATTGTGTCATCGGTCATGATCCTTACTAGATAGAGCTTGATTTCCAACTGAAACACATTCTATAGCACAGTCTACTACAGTGTGCCATTTTAAATGCATGTGGCTCACACACAAGGTACATAAAATGCAATTTGAATCCACATGAGGCGATTTTCAATTTGCGGCCATCTGGTTGCCCCATTGAAATGGATAGGATATACTACAGGGTATATGGTGCACTATAATTCTTGAAGCGTATGAGGTACTGACTTAATTTAAATTGCAGCATGTAGCTAAGACATGTACACTTTATAGTGCCAACTCTGATGTTTGTGGCTTATAGGGACAAGGTACAAATCAAGTGTAAGCTTCAGGTAGGTTTTTCTTTTTCACTTTCATGTATGTTGAAAAACACTTTATGCTTTTGGCTATAATTCACAATCTATAAAGGATAGAAACATACTTTAAACAACACTGTGTTCCTCGTCTTGTGCTACTTACCCATTTGAATTATCATGTATGTGGCATATTGGAAAGTTGTCAAAATGTGAAGTTGAATGTACGATGATTTTCAATTGTGTCACATGTTCGAAAAAGTATGCCTTACATTTTGTCCCATAATTCTAAAACCATACAATCTGTATCCATAATTCCAAGTGCAGCATAAAGCTACCATCATGCCACTGTCCTGTGACACTTCTCATGCATTTGGCATGTTTAGAAGTAGTAGTAATCATTCCCTGATTCCATTCATATTTTTAGAATGCTGCCTCGAGTTTTGGGAAAATGTGTCACATATATTGTGTCATAATTCATGATCCACACTAGATAGAGCTTAATTTGCATCTGCAACACATTCTATAGCATAGCCTACTACAATATGATAATTTAAAGGCATGTGGTCTACACAGAAGGCACACAAAATGGAAGTTGAATACATATGAGGCGATTTTCAATTTCCGGCCATCTGGTCGCCCAATTACAATAGATAGGATATAATACATAGCAGAATGTGCCCTATAATTCTTGAAGCATATAAGTTAAAGACTTAATTCCAATTGCAGATTGTAGCTAAGATATGTACGCAGTATCGTACCAATACTTATGCATGTGGCCCACATAGAAAGTACATGAAATGGAAGTTGGATCCATATGAGGCGATTTTCGATTTCCGGCCATCTGGTCACCCAATTCCCAAAGATTATTGTTAATAATTTAGTGTGTTTTTATGCTATTTATCTAATAATGGATGAAACAGTTTCTTAACATGTGCATAATGAGATAGTAAATAGAAAATAATGAAAATGTATTGGTAAAGCGTATTTTGGTAGACTTTAAAAATCCCCATTCAAATACACATGCATCACCAATGCTGCAGTGACAATAACACATAGAGATGTTTTTTCTTTTGTTTATGAAGCCTAATGTGAAGGCAAGTCACACCTATGTTTTACTTTGAAAAATTCTCTTTCCTAAAATGTATGGCTTTACCTTGTTTTTTTAAAATAGCTAACAAAACAATTGCGAAAGTCGCTTATAAAATAGTGAGTGTAAATGCTATTTTGTTTTTTTTTCAGCTTGAGGTTTATTTTAATATGAGTCTTAATTTGATGTATCACTTGCCCAAGTAAACAATTCCCAAAGTCTATTTTTTCCATTTTTCCCAAGCTCAATGATAAAAACTTGCATCACCAATGATGCAAAAAGTCAAGTCCGAATATTCAAACAGCAATAAAAAATTAAGAGAAACAGATATTTGAAAAATTCCTTTTGTTTATGTGGCCTTGTGTCCAAAGGCTCCCAACAAGAGAATTTTTTTGAAAATCGGGCGATTTAAAAAAAAATCTGCGAACTTTTTTTTCTCTAAAAAAAGTTTTAAAAAACTGCATTTTAGTGTAAAAAAGTGACCGTACAATATTTTTTCACCAAATAAAGTTATTTTTGACTCAGAATACACGTAGGCTTCAGGTCAATATGTTTTGGTTTGGGGGAGGGCGCCCAGGGGAAAAAACACCTTTGGGGAAAATGCATCACTGGTGCTGCTCGCTAGAAAAAATGGTACCCCAATATTTTTTTCTGAAAAAGGGGGGTGCATATGAAAGAGGGCGTCAAAATATTATGGACCTTAAATCATTCCATCATCATTCCTGGGATGATTTAAGGTCCTGGTTCCATAGCTGTATGGTTGATACTACAATCTACAGTCGGGTGATATTTTCCTGATCAGCTGGTACGAGTGGACATGGCTGGTTGAGGTTCCCTATATAAAGATGTCCAACACTGGTGCGGTGACCGAATGGTGAACCCTGATGAATCTGCCATAAAATCTATTGTGCAGTGAAACATGTCGGTTACAGGTAGTGGTATGCGACAGTAAGCTACCATCCTTTTTAATTCACCAGCACACACTAGAGTTAGTAATAAAGTTGTACAATTGGTGTGTCTGTTGATTTTACTCTCACTTCTCTGTGTTTGTCACAGCAGGGAGCTATCCATTTAGCTTCTTGATCAGCACCTATCTGTTTGCACAATTTGTTTTGGACACATTTCTTTTCGGAAAAGGAATGGCAACCGATGATGAGAAAGGGGCATAGAATTGGTAACATCTGCCAAGTTCCCCGAGGTTTGTTCGCCCATGAGGTGCCTTCCTTTCCACCACACAATTTTTATTATTTATCGTTCAAGTGTAGGTGGATGGACTGTCTCAGTAGGGCAGACATCACTGGATATGTCGAGTTGAACTCTGCCCAGAAACTCGTGTTTGCAGTTACAAACAGTGTTTTGTTGTGGACAGTGAGGCATTAGAGAACACACACCTAACTATCAATTAAGAAGGGTGTCGCTCTGGAATTTAAATAGTAAATTTTCCAGGCAAATTGCGTTCTTATGTCTACTAGACGATTGCCCTAAGGACCTCCCAGACATCCCCTTGCAGGCAGGTGGAGTCAGTGACTGCACCTGCCTGCAAGAGGATCTCTAGTCCCCCTTCTAAGTGCAGGTTGGTTGCCGCCCGCACAGTGAAATATAAAATGGCTGTTTCAAAGCCACCCAGTATTTCACTTAAACGCTCTGCCACCCAGAGCAGCACAAGTTTGCGGTTGCCCTGGGGGCATCACATTCTATGTTATAGGGCACAATTTCTCTGTGTGCAACCGGCGTACCTGTTTTAAGGTGTGCCAGGTGCAAAAAGGGAAAGTGCACCCTAATACATAAAATGCCCCTGGGGCGCTGAGTTTACAAAGCAAGTTTGTTGTGGAGGAAGCAGCGTTATTCTCTACAGGCCAGCAGTTTGCCGGAAATGCATATGAATGTTTGCCTGTTGAGCAGCACAATATGTCAGTTGTATCACTGTTAATTTTTAGTGGGTTAGGGCCAATCCAGGTGGAGATGTCTCACCTCCATTTGTAGATGCTTTCAAGTGAAGATGACATTGTGAGAAGTTGGCCTGGTATATGATGTTCACTATCCTAGTGAGCACCTTGCACCAGTCTAAACAACCCTTATGGTGATGGTTGTAAAGTCAACCTTATAGACCAGCTATCCTAGGGGTAGCATGGACAAAAGCAGTCTTAGGCTAAACTCAAGAGGTCATGTGAAGCCAGCTGTTTTACCATATGCAAACCTTTTAATACCAAATGAAGGGACACCACACAGGTTATATATTCAAAATGTATATATATGTATTTATTACGCAATAAATCCCTTTAACTCTTTATGAGCACAGGAGCACAAGCGTATAACAAGAAACTTAATATAGCATACAAAAGTTGCACAAATATAGATAGGCCCTGGTGGCCCTTAAAACCATATACTAAAATAGTGGTATAAGAACCACGTCACGAACAATGGTATGGCCTAGGGCCTTGGGAATCGCTGGGGCTACACTGGACTAACAGCAGTTAGGACGTAGGAGGCCTACAGGATGCGGGTGCAGTGTCTAAATGCACACGCGTGCACCAATAGAAGTCAATGGGTGCGTAAAGTTAGAAAGTTGCAGATTTGGAAGTCTTCCGACTGAACTAGAACTTAACCACTTAAAACTAGGACACTAGGGATGTAAATCTCTACAGGAGCACCGCAGTACTCGCGTTGCCTCACCCACAGGAAACGGGTGCATAGGTGTCAAAGTGTGTCGGGTTTCGTCGTGGAGTTCTATGGAGCCTTGGAGAAAAGATGCTGCAGGCGACTAGGAGAAAAGAGTCCGGCTGGATCCAAGGGTGGATCGAAGATGTAGAGTACCTGAAAGCAGAGGGGACAGAGTCTGGGTCACTAGCCAGTGACCAGGAAGGAACCAGGAAGGAACCAGGCGATGTTGGGTTGCAATAAGGTGATGTTGTGAAGCTTGTCTCCGCTGCCACATGGACCAGGAGGTGTCGACGACAACCAGGAGGTGGACACAGGGTGTCCCACAAAGGCTCTCGCTGTCGGCGGTATTGGTTCTCGATTCGGAGTCAACAGGCCATGGCAAATGCAACCCATGCAGGAATCAAAGATGGCTTCTGGATCAGACCAGTAAGGTCTGATGGACTGCTCCTTTTCAGGGGAGCAAGGGCCAGTCTGTAGCAACCACACCAGCATTGAAAATTCAAAGGTTCATTGTCGCAGAGGCCACTAGCCAACGGGCAAGTGACCGGACAGATGCGTCAAGCAGGAAAATGCAAAAGGGCCCCGCGCAGTACTCGGTGAGTGTGGAGAGGTGATCTTTGGTGCAAAAGCTGCTTGGGGCTGGGGCTTCTCAATTCCCAAAGCACACCTTTGAGCATGCCTCGGAAGCTGCACAGGAAGCACTTGGCTGGCTTTACAAGATAGCCCGTCCCACGTCTCAAGTCGCCTCCACGGGTCTCAGCTTTGCTGTGGCTGTGGATAGGGCTGTTGGATGTCTGGAAATCTGGTTCTTGTTGGTCTCTGTTGTTCGAGCTTTGGCAGGAGCAACAACAAAGCAAACCTTTGAGCGCTTGATGGTGCCTGCTTGCACAGGGTGGTCACTCCTTGACCACAAGGGAGATTCTTCAGTCCTCTACGTCGAGTAGGATGTCTAAGGGTTCAGAGTTCTGTTTCAAAGTTTCAGTCAGGATTATCTAAAGTCTATGGACACAGCTCCTACCTTTATTCCAAATCAAGGGGCTGGATTACCTGCTAGGTCCCTCCTATCGGTGGGACCCAGGAAGGGGGTGGTTACACCCCTTTCCCTTTGTCCAGTTTCACGCCAGAGCTGGGCCTGGAGTGCCCCAGTTGGGCTATGCACGGGACACCTTATGTGCCCCAGGCAGTGTCTAGTTTCATTCAGCCCTCCCTGCCCCAATCCACTATCTCCTGTCTGGGGTGGTGCTAGCACCTCCCTGTGACAGGAAACCTTTTGTCCAGGCCTCCCCTGCCGGAGTTTCGGTAAGCAGCAGGAGGCCAGACTTGTGTCTGTGGCAACAGCATCCATTTTGTGATGCTGAGCCTCTGGTTAACTTTAACCGGGATTAAGGTTAGTAACATGTCTTCTCCCTCTAGAAGGGTGGAATGCTACTCCCGTCGCCAGAACTGGCGAGGGGGTAGTATTCCAAAGCGTATGACACCTTACACGACATGTTTTGATAAAGCCAAACCAAAGATAGCATCTAACCACGAGGATTATAATGCACTTAAGAGTATATGGTATGGCAGTATCCTAGAACAGCTATAAGGACATGGTTCTGAAAGCTGCAGACAGGCTCAGCTCATGCTAGAGCACCATCTCACATAAAACCAAGCACTCTGCCTCCAGGATTGTTAAGGCCTGCCATAGGAGTGACTTATAGGTGCATATGTGTCCAGATATAGGTTTAGACATAGGTATACTATATCTAAGCAAGGGGTGATTACACGACCTTGCCCCAGCTGAGTGATCAGCCAGTTGTGTCAGTTTGGATGGCCCGCCAGGGGTGGCAAAAGATATGCTGCAGCCCCTGGTAGGCCTTGGATGCACCGATGCCCTGGGTACCTATAGTACTCTGTACAGAGGCTCATAAGGTGACCCAATCCCAATTGGTGATGTACCTAAAGTACTTGGTTGTGAATTTAGAGAGAGAACAGCAGGGCTGTGGGTCGGATTAGCAGGCCCACAGCCACATTAAGTCGAAAACCAGTGAAGCAAAAAGCAAAAAAATGGGGTGACCATAGGATAGCAGACCCTACTCTCCTACATAACCCCCCCACCCCCCCAAACACAGGGGCATTACATTTAACCTTGACCAGATAAGTCTTCATGTTCTAAGTGGAAATACCTGGAGAGACCATCTGCATTGCCATGGTGAGTCCCTGGTCTGTGCTCCACTGTAAAGTCCATCCCCTGTAGGGAAATGGACAACCTGAGCAGTTTGGGATTTTCACCCTTCATATGATTTAGCCACAAGAGGGGCTGAATCTTGAAGTGAGTGCCAAACAAGTATGGTCTCAACTTCTTCAGGGCCCAAACCACAGAAAAGGCCTCCCTCTCAAAAGCTGACCAACGTTTCTCTCTGGGGTCAGCCTTCTGCTAATGAAAGCAAATGGCTGGTCTTGACCATCTACATTAAGTTGTGAAATTCCAGCTCCCACCCCAAACTCAGAAGCATCTGTTTGGACAATGAACTCTTTGGAGTAGTCAGGACTCTTTAAGATAGGTGCAGAGCACATGGCCTTCTTCAGTTCATCAAATGCATTTTGACAGCTAACTGTCCACTGAACCTTTTTTGGCATCTTCTTGGATGTCAGATCATTGAGTGGTGTCACAATGGACCCATAATTCTTGACAAATTTTCGGCAGTACCCAGACAGGCCCAAGAAAGCTCTGACCTGTGTCTGGGTGGTTGGAGGAGCCCAGTACTGTATGGTCTGGATCTTACTCTCCAGTGGTTGAACCTGACCCCCACCTACAAGGTGGCCCAGGTACACAACCTTACTCTGCCCTATCTGGCACTTTGTGGCCTTGATAGTTAGGCCTGCCTTTTGCAGGGCCTCTGAAACCTTCTTCAGGTGGATCAGGTGATCCTCCCAGGTGGAGCTGAAGACAGCAACATCATCAAGATAAGCTGCGCAAATTTCATCCAACCCAGAAAGGACTTGGTTCACCAACCTTTGGAAAGTGGCAGGTGCATTCTTCAAACCAAAGGGCATTACCACAAATTGATAATGACCTCCAGGGGTTGAGAAAGCTGTTTTGGCCTTGGACTCCTCAGCTAACCTGATTTGCCAATAGCCTGCTGTCAAATCAAATGTGCTCAGAAATTTGGCAGAAGCCAATCTATCAATGAGCTCATCTGCTCTTGGAATTGGGTGAGCATCTGTCCTAGTGACAGCATTGAGACCTCTATAGTCCACACAGAACCTCATCTCTCTCTTACCATCTTGGGTGTGAGGTTTTGGTACAAGGACTACTGGACTGGCCCAGGGGCTCTCTGATGGCTCAATTACTCCAAGTTCATGCATTTTCTGCACCTCAGTCTTTATATAGTCCCGACATGGTCAGGTTGCCTGAAGATCTTACTTTTCACAGGCAGACTGTCACCAGTGTCCACCTCATGGGTGCACCAGTTAGTCTGACTAGGTGTTAATGAAAACATATGTCTATGGGCCTGTAGAACTTGTCTGCAGTCCCATTGCGGTTGGTCAGTGAGGCAGCCTGCCAAGGCCACTCCATCAACTGAACCATCATCAGGGTTTTGGGATAGCAGGTCTGGGAGAGGGTCACTCTCTTCCTCCTGTTCTCCATTTGTAGCCATGAGTAAGCCCATGTCTGCCCTGTCCACCTATGCCTTCAATCTGTTGACATGGAGCACCCTGTGGGGGCTCCTAGGGGTGCCGAGGTCCACCAAGTAGGTGACCTCTCCCTTTTTCTCAATTATGGGGTGGGGTCCAGACCATTTGTCTTGGAGGGCTGCTGGGGCCACTGGCTCTGACACCCACACCCTCTGTCCTGGCTGGTACTCAGTCAGCACAGCCTTTTGGTCATGCCAAGCGTTCTGGAGTTCTTGGCTAGCCTCAAGGTTTTTGGAAGCCTTCTCCATGTATTCAGCCATCCTGGAGCGGAGACCAAGTACATAGTCCACTATGTCAAGTTTAGGCTTTTTGAGAGGTAAGTAAGTAAAATATTTATTGTTTCTGATTAATTAAAACCATTACAAAAATACATTTGAGTGCACATGTTGTTAATAAAAGTCTTAAAAAGAAAGATCGTCATTATTAATATTTGTATTAATAAAAACAGTGGGGTTTAAAAGTGACCATAGTTTGTTATATCTTGTCTGGGCCAACATCATGGCTTGTTAATTTCAACTCCGCTAGCTTCAGGAATTTCACCAACTTCCCATTTAGTGACGGAAATCCTGGATCGAAACATGCAAGAACTGCTTGTCTGCGTGTGCGTATTCTGTGTTCATTAAAAGACATTTTTAGCAGAGCAGCTCTATCCTATTTCAGCCTCAAGCAGGTACATAGCAAATGTTCAATATCTTCATTCCCTGCACCACATAACCTACATTTTATCCCACCGTTCCTTCTCAACCATGGTTGTAAGTGTGGTATAACTGGTAGGATTCCTAGCCTATGTTTTAAAAAGGCTTCTTTTGTTTTCCTGCAGTACCCAAGTCCGAAATAAGGTTGTAACCTGGGTGATTTATATGTACACAGAGTCATCCAAGTGTGACGCCTATGGGAAAAGGTGGCTTTGTCCTCTTCAAGTGAGAGTCTCTTTATATTATTATTTGCTACACGTTTGAATTGCGAATGCGATAGTGGGATTTCCCATAGTTCTTTCAGTCCTGTAACAATCAAGGACTCCTCCAAGTATTTTTTTCTCCGGCATTTTGGAGCAGCTGCACCGATCTTGCCAGAGCTGATGGTTCAGTGTATTCTCTGGTGAATTCATTATTTTATGCCAGCACTTAATATAGTATCCTCTCCTTGCAAGCGTTTGGCTTGTTAGTCAAAATTCAAGCCGGATCTGGGCTTGTGAGGTATAAGATGGCAAATTTAAGAGAAGTCTGTATGCTTTTGAAATGATTGTCCCCAGCAGTTTCACGTCTGTGCCTTTCAATGCCTCTCTGCCGTAAGTAATGGATGACTATTTTTACTTGGGCGATGCGAAGCAGTGGTAGAAGAGTAGGGCCAGTCAGCTTAGTTTTTTGCTGTTTTAGTGTTGTCGCGATCAGCATACCTTTTCTCTTTATGGCCTCAAGGTGGTTTGTAAAGCGACCTCCATTATCAACTATGATTCCCAGGTATTTATATTCAGAGCAGTTTGTAACTACCTGTGTTACAAGTACCCAAGTGTGCGGCTTTTTATTCCCAGATATTGACAGTACTTTGGTTTTGTCAATATTTGTTTCAAGTAAGTTCTCTTCGGCATATCCATGCAGCGTGTTAATGAGATTCTGGAGTCCTACTTTGGTATGACTAACCAGGACCACGTCATCTGCGTAGGAAATGCTGGGCAGGTCTTTACCCCCCAGTCGGGGTGCATGCGCATTGCAGGCTTCCAGAGCAGGTGGCAGATCGGCAGTAAATTGATTAAATAGGGTAGGTGTTAAGACGCACCCCTGCTTGAGGCCTTTTGTCGTTGGAATACGCCTGGAGCGGTGGGTGCCATTCCCAAGCTTTACCTCAACCCACGTATTAGAGTGCAGTTCGATCAAAAGGTTTAAGAGAGGAGAAGGGATCCCCAGGCGGCTAGTTTTCTCCAAAGATTGGCTCTGTTGACTTTTTCGAAAGCCGCCTTGAAGTCCACAAAGCAAAAGTGAAGAGTTTGTTTAGTCAGTTTTGCTTTGTCAATAAGTAGCGATAGTGCCAGAAGGTTTGTTGTAGTTCCCATATCTCTAAAAAATCCAGTTTGACTAGATGGAATTATGTTGCACTTAGTTGGCCATTCGCCCAGCTGAGTCAGTAAAAGCCATGCAAAGTATTTTGTATGTCCAGAAGGGCTATCAGGCGATAATTCTTTGGTAACATTCTGTCCCCCGCCTTATAAATCGATGAGATAACTCAACCCTTCCAAGAGGCAGGGAGTCGCTCAGAGTGGCTGACAGACGTCTAGAGGGGTGTCAGGGATTTTCCCCAGTAGTCCGGGTCAAGTTTGAAGAGGGCTGGAGGAATTCCCTTTGGCCCCGGTGCACCATCACTCCTTCCTTTGGAAATTAATTTCCTGAGTGTGACAGCATTGATTTCGATTTCGGCTTTTTCGTATAATTTTGTTGTTTGTAAAAGATGGCCCTACTGGGCAACCTGGGGCGTGTTTGTTACAGCGGCCTGTTGGTTGAAATGGGTGTCTAAGAAGGATTCCCAGGAGCTTTTGGTTATATATGATGTTATTCCACCATGTTTTGGATTTAAAAATGTATATATGGCCTCATAAGGATCGCGGACGGACTTGCGTCCGTCCGCGACCCCAGAGGATGAGGGAACGTCCGCATGGGCTGCGGCGTTCCCTCATGTGCGATTAGGATGTGACCGCCACCCTGGTGGTCACATCCTGGATATTTAACATTGCGGCGGGTGCTGCTTCAAGCAGTACCCGCCGCAATGTTAAAAGTGCATGTTTAACATTTACGTGCACAAAGCGGCAGGCACCACGCGGTGCCTGCCGCTTTGTGCATGTAAATACTGGGGGGTACCATAGGTACCCCCCATGTGCACCCCCCACCCGCCAACACCCTGGGGGCCCACAACGGGCCCCCAAAAACAAAAGTGCACATGCTTTTCCACGGCGGAAAAACCGCCGCGGAAAAGCATGTTTACAAATGCTTCCTAATTTGCCTGGCGGTGTCTGATAGACACTGCCAGCCAAATGAGAGCTTTTCCGCCGCGGTTGTAATCCGACCGCGGCGGAAAAGCAGCGGACAGAAACCAAGACCCACCAGCCATCGTAATGTGGCGGTGGGTCTTTGGTGAGTCCGCAGAGGATTTTCCGCCTCCTCTGGGCCGGAGGTGGCTTTCGCCGGCCCGGAGGAGGCGGAAAATCCTCCATCATAATGAGGCCTTTAGTGTGGACCAGAATCGGGCGCTGTTACTTCCCTTAGAGTCATAGTGAAGTTAAGCCCAGAAGTCGTCTTCATTAGATCTTTTGACCTCCCATTTAAGTTTTTTGAGGTCCGCCCAGTGCTTGCGAAGCTGTTCGAGAAGATCCTTTTCGCCCGGGCTTGTTCTTAATGACCTTAGGGATTTGTTAATCGCTTTTTTGTGGTTTTTTAAAGCTAGTTTCTGGGTGCTTGAAATTTTCCCTGTGACCATGGGGCCAGAAGATGGAAAATGCCGTACTGTTGTTGAATATATGTGTGCAAATTCGGCCGTAAAGGTTTCCCATAGAGTTACTGGATTACCCATAGGATAGTTTAAACTGTTTAATTGTAGTTTTGCTACTTGAAGTACCTCCATTGTGTTTGCGACCGAGGTTTTGATTCGTTTAAGATTTATGGAATGACAAGCAAGAGGTCCTATTGGATTGGCGAGAATTGAGTCCGGAAAGGCAAGAAAAGAGACTTCCTGGGGGCGGTGGTCGCTGTCTCCCTTGTCTCCTAGGATAAAACCCAGTATATGATGAAAAAGTGGGAGGGAGACTTGCGTGTAGTCTATCGTAGAGGTTGCGTTGCCTGAGTTGAACGAAGCCACAGATGGAGAGTCCTCCGCGAATCTTCCATTTAGAACCCTCAGGCCGATGTGCTCCAGATCCTGCAGCAGCTCCTTCGCCGGCTTGGAGGTTTTACCTTGTCTTCTAAAGGATTGAGTTGGAATATTCCAATAGTAGGACTGGGCATGAATGTCATTATTTGAGGATGAGCCCAAGATGTATTGGTTGAAGTCTCCAGAAAGAATTAAATTGGGAGAAGTGTATGAAGTCATTACGTGGTGTAAGTGGTCCATTAGAAGTTTTGACTCTTGTTTCTTCTTTTTTGGATTGTTGATCAGCAGCACCTCTTCTTTTTTCCCCCTAAGATTCAATTTAATCTGAACTGTGTTTATGGCAGGAGAGTTGGTGGTAAATTCCTGCGCACTGCCGACGTATGAGATTTTGATGTAGGTTGCTAAGCCACCCGCCAGCCAACTGAATTTACTTTTTCTTTTGGCTGGGGAGTGGTAACAGGTGTAGCCTTCTATGTGTGCAGGATCCTCCAGGCATGTTTCCTGAAGGAGGATTATATCAGATGATTTCAGATAATGTAAGAATTCGGTATCTGCTGCCTTGTTGTTAAGCCCATTTAGGTTCCACGAGCATCATTTCAGAAGGGGTGTGGCAAAATGCAAGCCCGCCTCTCTTGAGTTCCCCTGTCATTGTGGGTGACTTAGAGTGTTCCTTATTCTAAATAGCCGGAGATCATCTAGATTGTCCGAATTAAAAACCATCGAGCTCTTTTGGGTGAATGTTCCCTGTGTTTTTGTGGGTGATCGACCCAGTGCGCACCTAAGCACTGACGTAGTCTTAGAGTTTTTTGTAGATGGACCGTACTGAGGTCTCTCGAGCAGGGGGACCGGATATCCTATGTTATGATGTAGGACAGATTTAATCCTCCAGGTTTTGAAAATATTTTGCTCATCTAGGATCTTATTTACAATTTTGGACGAAGTCCAGGTCGCTTTTGTAGCTTCCTTATCCTGTGTTCTGTCAGTTTTTATGAATTCTACTGATAAAAGGTCAGCTGAGCATAAGCCATTTAAAGATGGTATAGTGCTAAGGAGACGGAGTAGATTACCTCTGTTCAGAAGATCGAATGGACCCTTTGATTCGTATTCTGGGGTAAAGAGGATAATAGTACAATTCCTATTTTGATCATCTGACTGGGCTGTTGGGGGGTTGACACGCACTTGGATTCCTCAGTTGTTAGTGTTGAACTGTGGTAAAGTTTCTGTGATGGTATCACCAGAGGAGAGTGTACAGGATTCAGAATCAGAGAGAGCTGTGCGGTCGCCCACTATAGAGGAGTATAGATGGATTTGGGTACATGGGGACCTGCATTCTTCGGTTCTTGAGCCAGAGGTCTTTCACACCGAGCGAAGGTAGTAGCTTCTCGTGCCGAATCAGGGCGGTGCTTTGGAGGGGCTTGATGCGGATGTCAATAGTAGTATGGGGGGGCTAGCGTGCTTCACTTTTCTGGGACCACGATTTACTTTGATGTTTGAATTACCGGTCTCGCAGCTGGGCAGGGCCCTACCGGCCCCCTGTGTGCGCAGTGGAAGTTTGTTCTATGCTTGGTTATTTGCTGTGGTAGGGCCCAGATCTTGCGGCTCCTGTCTGATGCCAGACCTAAAGAGTGGGTAGACTTCTGGCGTACTTGAAATTGTTCGTTTGTTACGACCTTTCCTTCTTTGCTGGCGGCGACCCTTGGCGTTCTGGGTTGGTACATTGTCCTTGGGGAGTGAAGGGGAGCGTATTGACTAATGACCTGCTGGAGGTGCCAGTACTGTTTTGTCTGTGTTGTTAACTGTGATGACCTTTCCTTTTAAGGGTTCGAGATTGGCTGTTTCGCGGGGATTGATGTACTGGTCCGTTGCATAAGGCCCTTTTGGCAGGCCTTCTATCAAAGTAGATACTATTTCTGGAAGTGCTGCTAGTTTGTCGATGATCGGACCGCAGCTGCACGACAATTTAGCTTCCTGCTGGGCTCTGCCGATTAAAGAGTTTAATTGGCCAAGTTTCTCATCAATTCGCCCCACATAGACTGCCAAGGTATCAAGTAGAGTCAACTGTAAGTCCATTTTGTCAGATTGAAAGTGGAGAGTGTCTACGGTTCGTTGCATGGTGTTTAAGAGAATGTCCCAGGTGTTTGACACAGTTGATGCTTGAGTCCTAATTTTGGGCCTCTTTTTATTTGAGGATTTGTTCGGTGTTGAGGAAAGAGAGAGATTTTGTGAAATTATTGAATTTGAGAGTATATCCTCCTGATCGCAAGCCTAATTAGTCGACTGGTTTTTGTTAGTTGTTTCATCTGTGGACAGAGGTAGTTTAACCGGGATAGCTGGGATGTAGGAAGCAATCAGATCGGCCCACTCCTGTGATCCCTAATAAGTTAGATTGACAGGTCCGTCACACCCGATGTTTTGTGTGTTTTCCACGGCCTCCTTCCGGAATTCTTCGGAACTCTGTTCTTCTACAATTACTTCGATGGGCAGTTGGCAGATTTTTGAGCCGTCCGGGTGGTGCGAAAGGATATTGGCAATCTTTGGCGGGTTATTTGGATTAAACCTGCTGAGGTCTTCTTGCCATTGGTTAGAGTCATTACCACTGCAGGTCGTGAGGTTGCGCCAGGAATGCCTTGCCTTCTGACTAGTTGAAGGCGAAGTAGTTGAGTAGGTGAGGAGTTAGTATGCTTGGGAGAGGGGGGTGAGCATAGGGCCGGCCCAGCCCCCCTATTGCCTGAGTGCGGAGTGAGTGGGCCGCTAATAGCCCTGTTCATGAACTCCCCTTCTCCCACTGGCACTATTTTATCATGAGCAGGTGGCCCCTGTGCAGATGAGCAGTCTGTTAAGAAAGGAGTGTTAATGATTTCTGGGGTTTGGCCCGAGGGTTGATCTTTTTGCGATTCCAGAGGGGATAGTGGGAGTAAGGAGTCCTGCAGGCCCAGAATTTTTCCACTGGACGAAAAGATGGTGGAAAGTGGGTCCTTTAAAAATTGTAATTTTGATGTGATTTTTGGTTGGTGAAGGTTTGGGTGACGAGTCACGGCCTGAAGGGCTTGGTCGCTGCATGCCCGACTTCGTCTAGAGATGAGTCCGCGGTCCCACTGACTTGTTTTTTGTTCTCCTTTTGTTTGGCCGTTGTCGTGGACTTCGACTTGGATTTAGACTTAGTCTCGGGCTGGGCCCTTTTCTTGCCTGATCCCATGCTTAGAGGTGGCTTGAGAAGCTAAGGAGATGTTATAGGTATGGTGGATCAGTCGGGCTTCACCCAGGGCCCTTTGCAGTACCCGATATCGTAGACCCCCGTAGGGTTTGGAGACTGCGAACCTTACTAATGTACGGGACTTGAGGAGTAAAGCCATGGAGCCTCGGAGACTTTGGGGCCTTGGAGACTTGGGAAGTCTTGGGAAGTCCAAGCTATTGTGGCACAGTTAAACGTTAAACGATGGTTAATGGCTAACTGATGGTCGGATTGTAATAGGAGTCAGAAAGATCAGTGATCCAGGAAAGAGAGAGACAACCAGCCGACCAACTTCACAGCAGGTTGCCGGTTAGTAGCTTGTGCTTGGGCTTATCCTCCTCCTTGGATCATGTGGCATAAGGGCTTGAAGGCTTGGGAGCAATGAAGCTGCCTGGATCTGTGCTCTAAAAGTTATGGTCGGTTATCTTTAATTTGCCCTCTGTATTCTCGGCACCCGACCAGGCTCAACAACTCAACAGCTCAGGAATCTGATCTGGTGATGGTCCAGCCGTCAGACAGTTCTGGGCAAAATGTGGGGCTGTATTGAGACTGTATTAGGACCTCGATGGGGGCCGGCTGAGTTTTCCTAGTCTAAGCTAGCTAGCTGGCCTCGGTGCTCACAGTAAAATGCCCCCCCCCCCACCGGGTCAGGATCTCGAGGAACAACTTCACAGTCTAACAGTCTCACCCCATCTGTCGTCTGGCCTCTTCCTCTTATGTTTCTCTTCTGTACTGTTGGAACAGCAGAACAGTGGAACAGAAGGGCAGATCAGCTGAAGGGTATTAGGACTGGCAAAAAGACTCACGGTGAGTGCTGCTGTTGTTTTCGTCGTTGTCTTTCCTTTCACCTCCATCTCCGCGTCGCCTCGCTCTGCTGTCCCCCTGCGCTCCTCTACTCTGCCTGCAGGACTAAACAGGACCAAGCCGAATTAGTTTTTTTCCCATGTGTGGTACTGGGTTTTTCAGAACCGGTACTGATCCGGTAACCCAGTGGTGTCAGGGAAACACACCCAAAGACCACGAGTCCTTTCCTGATTCAGACCACAGAAACTCAGAGTCTTCTAGGTGAAGTCAAGGATCGATTTTATTGGCTGCAACCAAGGTAACAAGCGTCCTAGAAGTACAACACACGGGAAGTATGTTCTCAGGAGACTGCCGCAATTCACAAAGCCGGGCTTCTCTTTTTATACATAATATTGTGCTTTAGGCAAACATTCTGTACATTTTACTACGCCATAGAAATACTTAAATGACAAAGAGAAAGCAGAGTCATGATGACAAGGCCATAGTTCGGTTTGTTCATCCCATAATAAATTACCAGGCGAGGCCCAACATTCTCATCAGATATCGGTAGACCCCTAATAAAAATGGTCACCTCCCCATCATAAAGCAAGTGAGAGAAAAGATTAAAGACAGGTGTGAGCAAGATTCGGCAGGGTGTGTGTGTGA
Source organism: Lissotriton helveticus (assembly GCF_964261635.1). NCBI lineage: Eukaryota > Metazoa > Chordata > Amphibia > Caudata > Salamandridae > Lissotriton > Lissotriton helveticus. Next base: position 1,497,575,080 of record NC_136063.1, on the reverse strand, counting down.
TGGGAGGTTTTATGGTAGGCTGGGCCTTGATGCTATCTTGTTCGGCCACTGGGAGAAGAACTGACCAAACAGGTTCGGCCTGGGGCACAATGGTTCCAACTTGCCCAGGTCAGGGAAAAGTCAATCAAGGTGTACGTGTCTTCAGGAATCTAATTCAGCTTGATTCAGTTTGCCTGTGTGAGGGCAACTCATAAAATGGCTGCCGTATCTAAAATGGAAGCCATGGGTTCAAGACGCAAATAATGATTTCGAGGTGAACTCGTTACTCGAATGCGACGAGACTGCTTGTGCATGATGTACTCGTCATTCTCGGTCTTTTGATACTAAATTCGTCCTGTTACGATGAAGTATAATTCTCGAGTCCAGAATTACACGAGACCAGACATTTTCAGAATCACACATGCCACAGAAGCTGTGCCGCACTCTAGTCGGCCGCCTTCTCTGAAGCTCTGAAGCTGTACAGAGTGCACAGCCGCCCACTCCGAAGCCGTGCGGGATGCACCAGGCAGGGCAGGCTGGGCAAGGCAGGCTCATTTCAGCGATAGCGATAGCAGTTGTGAAACAGGAGCGGGAGCGATGGCGGCGGCAGCAGTACCGTGCTCGGCTGTGCTCTGTGTTCTGAGCAATCCGCAAAACCTGGCCTGGATTCGCTGGTAAAGTGTTTGGCAGTCAGTCTTTGGCAGTCTTAGCTTGGCTTTGGCTTGGCTTTGGCTTTAGCGCTCAAACTTCAGCGCTCAAAATCAAGGTTGGGGCATGGAGTGCAAGATGATCAGGTGGGGGAGGCCAGGGCACTGCGCTGCTTACACCCACCGTTCTACTCAGCTTGCTTGCACCCGCCCGCTGTCAGTTGTCAGTCAGGTCATGACAGTCGGGACATTGCCCACAGGGTTCGATGAGGCTCCCACAGTTCCAGCGGAGTTACAAATACTGAGGGTGCAGGGCTACTAAGCGGCAACCAGTACCAGCACCCACTCGCCATGAATGATCAAGAGTCCACTGTAGCCCACAGCTGTCCACCGCTGAGCAATCCGCTGCTGGGCTGCTGAGATGCTAAGGTGCCTTCTCAGGACTGCAGTCCGCACCCCGCAGCCTCGCCCCGCTGCCTTGCTTCCTGACTTACCAGCTGCCCGTCTCCCTGGCCTGCTTGCTCCCAACCTCTCACCTTTCGTCCCCCACAGCAGAGGGGGAGGTCCGTGGGGAGCCGAATCCAGGGCCGGGTGCCGGGTCCAAGGGAGCAAGCAACATTTTTCGGCGTCTGCTCAGCCACGGCGTCTGGCATGTCCTCCTGCTCCTGCTGCTGTGGTCAACACGAAAATGCGGCCTTTTTGAGAGGTAACTCACATCCTTCCCTCACAAGACATTGGGGTCCCCTTACAGGGTGCTCAACCAAAAGCTCAAAAGGGCTGTAGCCAACCCCCCTTTTGTGGGACCTCTCTGTAAGCAAACAGAAGGCAGGGTAAAAGGATGTCCCATCTTCGCCTAAGCTTTTCAGGTAACCCTTTTATCATCCCTTTTAGGGTCTTGTTGAACCTTTCAACAAGCCCATTGCACGGTGGATGGTAGGGTGTAGTGAATTTATAATTAACACCACACTCCTTCCACATAGCAGTCAAATATCCTGACATGAAGTTTGCACCTCTGTCAGAGACAACCTCCTTTGGAAAGCCCACTCTGGAGAAAACTCCAAGTAGGGCCCTTGCCACAACAGGAGCTGTTGTGGTCCTCAGTGGAATAGCTTCTAGATACCTGGTGGCATGATCCACTACCACCAGTATAAATCTGTGCCCAGATGCTGTTTGGGGGTCCATTGGGCCAACAATGTCTATCCCCACTCTTTCAAAGGGTACCCCCACCACAGGTAGTGGTATGAGGGGGGCCTTTGTTGTGCCACCTGATTTGGCACTGGCTTGGCAGGTCACACAGGGGCCACAAAACTCCTTGGCATCTTCTGACATGTGGGGCCAGTGAAAGTGAGGGACAAGCCTGTCCTAAGTCTTGTTCTGGCCTAGATGTCCTGCTAAAGGAATATCATGGGCCAAGGTTAGAAGGAAGCCCCCAAATTTCAGAGGTATAACCAACCTCCTGGAAGCACCAGGCTTGGGGTCTCTAGCCTCTGAATAAAGGAGCCCATCATCCCAATACACTTTATGGGTACCTTGAGCATTCCCAGCAGCCTCAGCAGCAGCTTGCTGTCTGAGGGGTTTAAGAAAAGGACAAGTTAACTGAGACCTGCCCCAGATCTGCCCTTGAGGGCCCCCCTGTCCCCAGAAACTCAACTTGATCAGGTTCAAGCTCTTCCAGGACAGTCTCCTGTTGGATCACAGAATCATCCTCCCGAGAGGGCTGATCCTCAACCTGGGGCAAGGGAGAAGGCACTGCCTTAACCCTCTTGCTCTTTCTCTTGGGTTGTGTCTGGTCTATAGTTTCAAGATCTAGCACAGGTTCAGGTAAGCCTGGGACCTGGTTACAGCAAGGACATGTGCTGAAATACCTAGCATCTCCTCATGAGTCCTATATTCCACTTCTGCCTGACTCATGGCGAGGCTCTCTACTGCACCCAATTCACAAGAAAGGGACCAAATCAGACCCAACAAACTACCGCATGATCGCCCTGTTGGACATCGAGGGTAAATCGTACGCAAGCGCCATCTTGAAGTACCTTACAGACTGGGCAAGCGAAGAAAACCTCCTGCCATTCTGTCAAACCAGTTTCAGACCAGGGTCCTCGACTGTGGACAACATCACAGCACTTTCTTACCTAATCAATCGAGCACGGCTGTGCAAAAGTGTCCCCTTATTCGCCTGCTTCATCGACTATTCTGCTGCGTTCGATGGAGTAGACCGTACCATCTTATGGAGAAAGCTGGTCCACTGGAACATCGATCCTTCCCTGCTAAGAGCGATACAATCACTGTACCAAAACACCTGGGTAAGAATCAAACTTTCAAATGACTCTGCAACTGACAAGATAGACACGAATCGCGGTTTAAAACAAGGGTGCATGTTGGCGCCCCTATTGTTCAATTTATATACAGCAGACCTGGAGACAGCCCTGTTGGGGGCTACCCTAGCCACACCAAAGATCGGGGCAACCAAAATACATCTCATGCTGTACGCAGATGATCTTGTAATTCTGGATTACACAAAAACAGGACTCCAAAAGGCACTCACCACCCTGGCAATATATAACAACAAAAACAGGCTGGTAGCAAACCTGACTAAATCAAAAATAGTCATTTTTGGGCACTACCCCAAAAAAAAAAGAGCAAAATGGAGCCTTGTCCATTTAATCTTGGACAGTACCCAGAAATACTTATACTTAGGGGTCTCCTTCCATGAATCAGGGTTGTGCGGTACCCACTTAAAGAAAATACAGGGTAAAGGTAAGTCCATCACCTTTGCCCTATGTAAACTACAAGCCCTTATACACAGTCCATCAGCAACGGCCATCCAAAGAGTCCTCAAGGCCAAGTTAATGCCGGCCCTTAACTACGCACAACAGGCGTATCCGGGCAAATTGAATAAGGAGCTGGAAAAAATCCATTGTGGGGCACACAAGAGACTGTATCACTTGCCGAAATGCACAAGAAACACTCTAATTCGCCTGGAATTCTCCCTTAACCAACAAACTCTGGAAGAGATGGCAGCCCTAAGTAAATATTATTACCTCACAATAGCGGCACGCGATAACACACTGAAGGCCGCTCTGAAACATATTTTCACTGAACCAGGGAACCCCTGGTCAGCCACCATCGAAGCTGCCATGACGCAATTGAACCTGGCGATCGAGTCGTGGAACCCAGACCTTGCCAACTACATGACCATCAAATATGCGATAAAGAGGCAAGTGCACGCACGCTCCCGGGAGCTGGACTTGGAGTCCCTCACGAAAAGAGCCTTCCACGAGTCCTTATGCTTGCCACACACCGCGCACAATCCTCGAAACCATCTCACGCAGGCCGTGGGCCTCCCAGCTCTCCACAAGATTCTCGCCTACAGACTGCACCCCCTGCCGCTCAATGAACTATATCATCCGGAAAATGCAGGCACAGGAGTTCGGGATTGCAGACTCTGTAACTATAAACGAGAGTCATTGGCCCACTTACTGTTTTGCTGCCCCGCCTTACGTGCACCCCGCACCCTCTACCTTAGGCCCATTCTTAGGGACGCCGGGACACGAACAGCCAAGGAAGCAATCCATCATCTATACACCTTGAGCATAGTAAAACAGATGGCCTCATTCGGAAAACTTGTACAACAGACTCGGCTCGAGCTGATAGCTGCAAAGGCCACGCAGGAATAGAGACTTTGTCGTGGGACACCTGGTGGCCCCCACAGGTCCCCGACCGCGTGTGCCCTCATGAACTCTGGGAACTTCTTACAAATGCCTGCCTACAGAAACTTTGTGGTTTTTTAACTTTTGCAATTTTATACTTTGGTTTTAATGTAATGGTTTTAAGTAACCACACAATAAAAGTTATTCATTCATTCATACTCCACTTCTGACCATACTGAGTTCTCAAGATCATTGTCCAAAAGACATTCAACTGGGAGGTCTGCACTTACCACAACTCTTTTGAGGCCAGTTACCCCTCCCCAGGAGAAATTAACAACTGCCACACTATGTGAAGTAGTGACATTGCTAGCATTGGTCACTAGGTAATTATCACCCAGCACAATCTGTCCAGGGTCCACAAAGTTAGGTGTCACCATGGTGACACTGGCACATGTGTCCCTGTAAGCTTGAGCCACTTTGACATTTATTAAAGGTGTCTGTCTGTACTTGCCCAAGTTATTGGGACTCACGGTAGTGGACATAGCCATGTCCACATCTCAGATCAGAACAGCCTGAGTGGGGATCCTGACTAGGCAGAATCCACCTCAGTACCCAGGGTTAACCCCACTATAGCCTTGGGTTGTGTACTACCACTTCTGACTGTACTAGGGGATGCAGGTGCCTTAGGGGCTGCAGTGGTAGGGGCTGTACCTTTCTTGGTGTACTCACTAAACCAGTGAGAGGCAGATTTATAATAATTACACCAAGGTTTCTTTGGACCTTCTTTCTTCTTTTTTAGAGAAATTTGGGACCCCCCCTCCTTAGAAGTATTTTGGGGGGCTGAAGAAGACTTCTGGTCTTTTTGTTTTTGATCTCCATCCTTTTGGTCTGCCTTTTTCTGGTCACCACCTTGGTTCTGGGGTCTCTGCTTAACCCTGGTTCTAACCCATTTGTCTGCCTTCTTCCCCAATTCTTGGGGAGAGGTCAGATCTGAGTCAATCAGGTGTTGGTGCAACAACTGGTTCTGGCAATTATTAAGGATCTGTTCTCTCATTATTAGATTGTACAATCCTGTATAGTCTGTAACTTTACTTCCCAGTAACCAACCTCCCAGAGCATTAGTGGCACAATCAACAAAGTCAGTCCAGTCCTGAGTCTGTGTCTTCTGGGTGTCACTGAACATTACCTGTACGGTTCAGTGGTTAAGCCAAACCCATCAATTAGAGCACTCTTCAGGACAGTGTAGTTTTTAGCATCCTCATGACTAACAGTGAGGAGCTTGTCCCTTCCTTTTTCTGAAAAGGAAAGCCACAAGATTGCTGCCCACTGACCCTGGGGAACCTGCTGTACCATGCAGGCCCTCTCCAAAGCAGTTATCCACTTGTGGATGTCATCCCCATCTTTATCCTGTGGTAAATATTTTAGTAATTTACCTTGATCATAATTTCTAGACATAAATAATAAATTCAAGTATGAAGAGCAGAGTCCGTGGTGGTTCGAATTCAGGGTCTTTATTCAGTAACTCGAGTTAAGGGAGAGCTCCGTCACCTGAGGAGGATCGGAAGAATCTCTAACTTTATTCTCAGAACACATGGAAATTTAAAGAAAAAAAGAGGAAGGAGCTTCCCTTCAATGCATGCCCTGATCATATGTTGAAATAAACAGAAGTCATGTAGGCCCGGATAATATGTTGCAATAGAACAGAAGTCATGACCATAAAAGGAGGCAACGCTGTGAAAAGGGGGCACATGGTAGATAAAATAAGGCTGAGTCATGATTTAGAATGAGGAAGCACAAGAGAGGCAAAGGTGTGAAGAAATAACGCTAGGCTGGTTCCTTAGATAAGAGAGAGAGAGTCGTGACAGGATGTCTGTTTGTCGTGTTTCAGCATTCGGGGACTCTTCTTCTCGGAATTGGTTGTCGTGGTTTAACAGAACGGGGGCTATTTCTCGGAATTGGTCTGATTATAGGGAAATGGTTACAGATGGGGGGGTCGTGTTCTCGGCATCGGCTTGACCACAGAAATGTATGGTTTAAGTGAGGAAACTGGTTCTCGGAATCGCTCTGAGCATAAGGATGTAATGTTGACCTTTTTGGGGAAGGAGAGTACGTGTGCAACTTTGTGAGGTGCATGATCAGCGGGACATAACTTTACGATAAATAATCATTTTCCACATTCCCCCCTTGTCCCATAATATACCCTTCTAAAATTCTTTGCCTTTTCTAATCCACCTCTATACTCATTAGGCCGTTTACTTGTTCCTGTAACATAATTCTTTCCTTCTCTTTCTTTCTGGACTGGGTTTTTGGAATACAGGTAGTGGCACAGGAACTACAGAGTGCTGGGCCGCACTGAATACAGAGGCAGCAGGTGAAGAGAATGGCTAGAGCGAGACCTATGACTGTAAGCGCCTTCCATCCCCATGAGGACAGGAGGCCCCAGAGCCAACCTGTCAGGGACCAGGCACCAGTGTCTGCATCTAGTTTTCTGGAGAGTATATGAGGGCGGGAAATAGCAGAATACACTGAGGGTGCATTGTCTGGGATAAATACACAGCAGCTGGACCCGATCAGTTCACATACACCACCACGGTTAGCCAGTATGATATCTAAGACCATACGGTTCTGTAACGTCATGAGTCTGTCGGCAGCCATCTCAGCGGTGATGTTACTTAATGCACCAGCTGTTACGTTTATGGCTCCCTGGACTACACGAGTCAGTTGTCTTATTTGGCGGCTATTGATCATAGGCCGCCAGAATGGGATGACTCCTTTAAAGAAGTCGCCGGCCTCTTGGTCTGCTGTATCTTCAGCATCTATGGCCCCCCTTTGCCGTCTATTAATCACGGTCGGAGGGTCACTGAGATGATAATCTGCTGGAGCGGTGTAGGTAGGAGGAAGGAGAAATGCAATGTAGCACTTTCCGGACCAGCCTTGAGGTAGCCAAGTGCAAGCGTGAGGTCCACAGATAAAGTATGTGTTGGGGCAGTGGTCATTGTTGGGAAATTTGGATCAAGTAGGGTGTACGTCTTGTTACATTCACTATCTCCCATTTTCTGACCCTTGCCCTTTCCTCTTACGCAGAATAGGCCCTTATGGGACACAGCCCATCCTCCCTGGTCTGCCTGTCTCTTCTGGACTGAGGATGTTTCCCTAAAGGAGGTAGTGTCATTAAAGAGGGAATAACTGGTGTTTTTACTATTGTCTGCTCGGCCCCATGTAGTGGTAAGCGTTATCATTCTTTCTACGGCTCGTGCTGTCTTTTTCTTTATATCATTCCAGGTACTAGTGTTCTTGATCTGGGTCTCGGGAATGTTTCTAACAGAAGCGGAGAATATCATAGAGAATGCATAGGTAGAACCAGCATAGCCGAAAGGGAGAGGAATAAAAGGCATTCTTCCATGTACGGAGTGTGGCATTAGGCCGCAGACCCAACAATTGGTCTTGTTAATTACCAGTTGATGTTGATGGAGTGTGGAGATGAACGTGTTATTGAAGAATTCACTTCGTCTGCTCTTGAGGTGTGGAGGAAGATCTATGTATGAGTGCATCGCAGTGTTGTTCAAAGGCGTGGGGGAAGATGGTGGGAAAGCTAGATGAAGGAACCAACCTAGACAAGACATGATGCATAAAATGAGAATCAGGATAGTAAGGAGAATAGAGATCTTGTTCTTAAACAAGTTCGCACAATGAGTCTTTATCTTCCTGATTTCGGCTGCTTAGTCTTTGAGAAAGAAAAGAGGCACCAGTGACCGGACTCTTCCCAGCAACCGCTTCACCAAGCGTCCGTCTTGGGCTTAAATAGCCACTGGCAGGCCGGTTTCAGATGCAATGTCTCAAGTCTGTTTGGGATAGGATCGCAGCCGCGATTTGTACTCTTCTTGGGGTAAAAGTTCTGGAAGGGGTAAAACAAAGTCTGTCGTTTCAGTGTCTTTAAAGTCTGATTTTTCAGTGTCTTTGGTCTCAGGATCAGCAACAGTGACCGAAGTTGGTCCGTAGAAGGGTTTACAGTGGGAGACGTGGAGCCAGCCTTTTCTTCCCTCGACCTTGACGGCGGTCCTCGTCGTCAGCAGCACTAGCTTGGGGGACGTCCTCCTTTTCTCCAGAGGGCTGGTTCGATCAAATTTCTGACGAGCACCCAGTGACCAGACTGAAGGGGGTGCTCGACGGGCGAGGTTTTGTCGGGAAAGGCTGCAGCCACCTATGAATGACACGAGCGTAGTGCAGACATCAAAGAAGCCAAGTAATCTGTCAGTACATTCGCATCAATGGCAATTAACTTTTTAGGAGATGGGACACCCCAGATATTCGGAGGCCTCCCAAAGGTGACCTCGTAGGGAGATAGGCCCGTCCGGGAATGTGCCACCATTCTCATATAGAAGAGGGCAACGGGAAGGGCTGTCACCCTGTCTATTTGCTTGTCAGCGCAAATTTTTGCCAACTTCGTTTTTAATGTCTGGTTATGTCGTCCAACTAGGCCTGCTGCTTTGGGATGCCTAACACAGTGGAACTTCCAGGTGTATCCTAGCAGTAAGGAGACAGCCTCTATCAATTTAGAGGAGAATGGTTGTCCGTTATCAGAGTATATGACTCTTGGAAACCCATATCGAGGGAAAAATTCCCTCACCAATTGTTTAGCTGTCATCTGGGCACCATAGTCTGGGACAGGGTATGCTTCCGTCCATCGGGTTAAGGTACAGACTACTATGAGGACATACTTATATCCCGACATCTCTCCATCTGTATGTAGTCCATTTGTAAGACTTCGAAGGGGTGATCAGGAGGATGGAACCCTCCTTGTTCAACTGAGATACTTTTCCCTGGATTGAACTGACAGCAAATCATACAGGTTTGTACTTTTTGTTTGGCTGCTGCACGTAGATGCTTGTTGTGCCATATCATATTCAGACTGTCTAACATTTCTTTTTCTCCTAGATGTGCGGGACCATGGGCAGTGTCTATCATTACGGGAACCATTAGGTCAGGGAGAAACCATTTGGACTTGTCTTTTGTTACCCAACCTTGATCTGTATGTGAACCTCCCTCCTCCTCCCATTTTCTCTTTTCGGTCTCTGTGGCTTGGTTTTGGATGTCCACTACATCCTTGGTGGGATCGATAACTGGACAGATCGTTCTAATGGTGGTTCGGTGCTTAGTGTTCCTGTCTGAGCAGCATGTTTGGCGGTGGCATCTGCTAGAGCATTACCTTTAGTGATAGAGTCTGTGACCTTAGTGTGTGCTTTACATTTCAGTATGGCTACTTCTGCAGGTCTGTGTATTGATTCTAGTAGCTGGAGAATAAAATCTCCATGTTGGATTTTTGTTCCATGAGAGGTTAGAAAACCTCTCTCCCTCCAAAGGATGCCAAAATGATGGACTACCCCGAACGCATATTGCGAATCGGTGTAGATAATGACTCGTTTTCCTTTGGACCATTCACATGCTTGGGTAAGGGCTATTAGTTCTGCTGCTCGTGCTGAATGTACGGATATTCTGGCTGCTAAAAGGACTGTGTTCTCTGTAGTGACAGCATAGGCCGCCGAAAGTTCGCCTGATTGGAGGCGCATACAGGAACCGTCTACAAACAGTGTGTGTTCTGGTGTACTTAGAGGGACATCCGTAAGAACAGACCGGGGTTTTGTGACTAGTTCGACTACCTCAAGGCAGTCATGGATCTGGTTGTCAACTGGGACAGCAGGCAGTAGTGTAGCTGGGTTGAGGATATTGCATCTTTTGATGATGATGTGGGATTGGAACAGAGTGACTTCATAGCCTGTAAGGCGAGCTATGGTCAAGTGTTGTGTTTGTGTCCTATTCAAGAGTAATTCTACTGCATGGGGGACTTGTACTTCCAGAGAGTGTCCTAGTACTATGGAATCACTTTGTCGTATTGCTAGAGCTGTAGCTGCAACAGACTTCAGACAGGCAGGCAAACCTTGTGCAACAGGGTCGAGAGTGCTAGAAAAATAAGCACAGGGACGATGTTTGTTGGCTTGTGTTTGTGTGAGTACTGACAATGTAGTACTTAAAATTTTGGACTCGTGTTATAAACTTCGTCGTAACACGACGATTTTTATTGTCAAAATACCGAATATGACAAGTACACTATGCACAAGCATTTTCGTCATATTCGAGTGACGATTTCGCCCCGAAATCGTCATTATCGTTCTGAACCCTTGGGTTCCATTTTGAATACGGCAGCCATTTTGTGAGTTGCCCTCACATAGGCAGATGAATTAAGCCAAATTCGATTCCAAAGGACACGTACACCTTAATTGACTTCTCTGCGACCTGGGCAACCTGGAACCATTGCCCCAGGCTGAACCTGCCCGGCCACTTCCTCTCCCAGTGGCCGAACGAGATAGCATCAAGGCACAGCCTGCCATAAACTTTGTCATCACACACACACCCTGCCTAATTTTGCTCGCTATTAAGGACTCACAAAAGAGGACAATGATGAATCTGGGGGATAGGTACTATATAATGCATGGAGAAGGAAAAAGGTAAGGTAAAACATATGCGGACAATAGAAGCATCTAAGACTTCGAATTTTTTAAGGAAGGTGTTTATAATGTGATTATTGAAAGAGTAGGGTGTTTAGTTATAATATTGTATGTTTTAACTATGTGTTTATCTAGTTTCCAGATCTGTAATCAGAGCATAGCTCTAGTTAATGTTGTTGCCACATGTTAATGTTACCACAACTTGTAAAGTGCAACAGCTGCCCCAGGAAAGGGGTGACCTGGTGCTGACAGCAGAGCAACTGACAGGTTCAGATGGCGCAGATGCAAGGGCTACACTGCAGGACCAGGCGTGTTTTAATGGCCTTCCTGAATAGTGCAGTTGCATTAGCCATGGGATTAGAACTTTCCAACCGAATGATCTAAAAGAGTGATAAAAACCCAGCCACATAGCAGGGATAGGCCGCAGACTGTGCACATCAGGGGTTGTCCTTCTGTGGAGGATGGGTTGCTCCGCAGCACATCCCCGAACCGCAGAGCCAAAGTACATGCACAGTAGGAGTTGTCCACCTTTGGATGGTGAGGGACAGAGCCTGGCAGGAGTGTATGCTTGGAATAAATGTTGTTATCCTGCATACAATCATCCCTCATACCATCACCCCGCATTTTTCACAACGCAAATGTAATTACTACATAATACCATTAATAACCAGTCGCTCTGCACTCTGACCAGGTGCCGCGAGCATGAGGGGTAGGTGTCTCTGGCCTGCTGGCGCATGGACTAAGGCATCACCACCAGACAGCGCTGGCCTCACGGGAGCAGACTGCGAGGCCCTTTTTAATCTTCCTTAGGGTCGCCTAATTAGAGCAGGACCTCTGGCCCTCTACTCAACCGACCCAGTGAGGTTGTATTTGTACCGTGTTTTGTCCTTTTTGTTTTGTTTTTTAGCACTTCTTTCACGTGTAGTACTGTTTTGGTCCTGACGAATCGCCGGATGGCGAGAAACATGTTGACCACATCAGGGGGTAGAGCTAGGTTCTGATACTTCACACAGCGCCTCGCTCCCCTCTCACCCCCTTTTAATCAGGGAAGCAGCCACACCAATAAATTCTATTGTGGACTGGTTACCCTTTTTATCATTCACTTTCTCTACACCGACTACACTACCATCTCCCTGACTCGCACACACCGCCGGCAAGGAATAAAAGAACTCCGCCAAAAGGGTGCCTGCTGGCACCCCGTCAGACATTGCAGCGCCGGTTTGACGAGGAGCAGTGAGCCAATGATGACACTGGACACCCTACGGTCAGGGTATGTTCCACACCTAAACGCCTTGGGTGTGTGAGGCTCTCTAATTCCGACAGAGGAAACTCTTGGTTCCTCGACGGTCTACTCTGTATTCATCTCTCCTCTGTAGATAAACCTCTTCCCCTGGGGAACTTTGTATCCTTTTGCACGCTCATTACTACATAATACCATTACCGCGCAAACTTTCACTCTGCATATTAAGTTACCACGCATGCCTTAACAATGCAAAGGCATGCGTGGTGAAGGCATAAACTGTATAAAAGTGATTTTCCTTAATATATATATATATAAAAGAATATATATATATATATATATATATATATATATATATATATTTTTTTTTTATGGGGGTGGGGCAGATTTACAAGCCCCGTACACCACATTTGCGCCACCGTTGCACCTTTGTGATGCAGCAGTGTCGCAAAGCCTATGCCATGCTGCGGGGTATTTACAATGGCAATCATCTAGTGAGATGCGTCACGTTGTAAAGCCCTGTGCCACATGTGGGCGTTCAGGCACGGGGGTGGGGGGGCGTTCAGACGCAAGAACAGAAAAGTGGCTGAGTGAAATCTACAAGATTTTACTCAGTCACTTTTACAGCCATGCTGCCTCAAAATCCTGCGCCTGCTTGAAGCAGGCGTAAGGATTGACGGAGCATGTTAGGCATAGGGGCTCTATGCCATGATGTTACAGGCAGTATTTTTTCCATGTTCACTGTTTTCTAATAATTTACAGCTGAATTTGCAGTGGCTTTTAGTATTTATACCTTCTTCTATGTCAATGACAAACTATGTGACCAAGCCTCTTTGGGAGGCGAAACGCGTCATGACAGATTGCTGGCTAAAGATATAGCACAAAATAAAGCACCAAGAAATTAGCACTCAGCTGTGGCTTCGCTCTGGCGTTATTTTTTCCTTTGGCTTCATTGGGAACTTGTTGGATGGCCTCTTTTCCGACATCTAATCGGCACCGAGTAGCTTCTGTGGTGCGAGCGGAGCCCCTCCTCATACGGGCAAGAAGCGGCAGGAAGCTGTGATTTCGTAACCCGGAATCGGAATTCTTGACTCCGGTAGGAGTAAGCCGTGAGAGCCCCTGCGAGAGAGGCACACACCGACCTGCGGTTGAAGGAGTTCACATATCGCCAAAGGATTGTTTCTGCGCACTTGCGAGTAGCCTGATCCAGGTAGGAGAGCCTTCGTAGAGCGCAGTGGGGAGTGTGCCCGGAGACGGTGTTTTTAATAATAATAATAAACTTTATTCGGATTTTTGGAAATCCATAAAAGAGGTACATATTAAAATCTGCAGTGCAAGGTAGTTTACAAATAACATGGAAAATTACATATCTAATTTTTAAAAAAGTCAATTAATTTGTTCAATACAGTTAATTTAAAGATTTTTTCTATGTCTGTATATACACTTCAGGAAGTTGAGAACATGGTAGCAAGTGGCTTCAGTGTCCAAGAGCTGCAGGCTCAGCATGGCTGGTCGACATTGTCTAAGACCCCAAGATTTTAGGAGAGTCAGTAGCCAAGCTTTACGGAGTTCTTGATAAAATTTGCAGAACAAGACGGTGTGAAGGGTGGTTTGTATTGATTTTTCGTCACAAGGACATAAAGGTGGATTTGAATCCCAGACGTTTGGGGTTGGAAAAGCTACCAGCTTGTGAAATATGTTTAGTCTGAATCTTATCAGAAGGTAGCGATCAAAAGTACCGATATTGAGGGTTAAGTAGGGCTGAATTAAAAAGGTGGATTGAACCGTTATTGCGTGTTGGACGGACTGTTTCCCTACTTCAGATTGTAATCTTAGATTTTCCAAATGTCCCAGAGCTAATGTTTTTAGATTATTCTTTGTAAGTTCTACAATTTTTTCAGGATTTAGGTAGTATTGCTCTACTCCGAGGTCAATGAGGAAGTTCCTAATGTAGGCCAGCCATTTAATTTTTAAAGCATGGTCCAAGGACATTGCATCAGCCAGTATCGCCTTAGTGAGTTCGTTCTTTTCTGAAGCCCAAATGCGGCGCCATAGGAGTAGTGGTTGTATTTTTGCAAGATCTTCGATGTGTGGGACGCCCAATTCTGTATGGCAGGCATAGATCGAAGATCGCTTTGGAGCTGACAAGAGAAATCTAAAAAAGTTATTTTCTGCTACTTGCAGGGAAGTGACGTCCGTGTGACCCCATAAGCCTGCTCCATATAGAGCTGTTGATTGACATTTAGCTTTGTATATTGTCAACAGTTCCATGGGCGGTCGTTTTCCCAGTTTTTGTGTAAACGTCACCAATGCTGCTAATGCTCTTTTAAAGCAGTGTTTCCTGGCTTCCACTGCCTTTTTCCAGGAGAGTTTGTTGTCTATTGTGACTCCTAGGTAGCAGTATTCGGTTGTGGGGTCTATTTTTTGGGTGTTTAGGGTAATGGTTTTCTGATGTTTACTCCCCACCCCGGCTGACATCACGAAAGTCTTTTTCACATTTATGTGAAGATCTAGGGTTCTCATAAATTGGGAGTATCTGTTTAGGGACTTTTGAAGTTCGCAAGGAGTTCGTGCCAAAAGGACAGCGTCGTCCGCATATAGCAGAGCGGGGATCGGGCGATGTTTAGCCTGTGGGAGGTCCCGGGCGCCCTTCAGAAGCTCTACCTCCAGGTTGTTAGTGTAGAGGGAGAAAAGGAAGGGCGCCAGGACGCATCCTTGTCTGACCCCGCGCTCCACTCTGAATGACGCTGTCAGTTCTCCCTTTGTGCCGTATCGAATTCTTGCGGAAGGATTGGAATACAGTTCCCTTAAGAAGTTCAGCAGTGGGGGATCTACCCCCATTTGGGCTAAAAGGGACCATAGTTTAGTATGAGAGACACAGTCAAAAGCCGCAGACAAGTCCACGTAAATCATGTAAAGTTTTTCTTTTTTGGCTTGCACATATTTTCCAAAAATAACCGAGAGGTTCAGGGCTTGTTCCACGGTTCCTAGTCCCTTTCTAAAACCAAATTGTAGGTCAGATAATATACCTCTCTCCTCCACCCAATCCTGAAGTCGTTCCAGGATCACTCTGCCTGCCAACTTCCCCAATGAATCCAGCAAAGAAATTGGGCGGTAGCAACCGGGGTCCTGGCGGTTACCTTTCTTAAATATCGGTACCATAATGGAACTTGTCCATGAGTCCAGGATTCCTTTCTTTGCCGTTGCGGTGCACACCCTTGTGATGATCGGGGCCCAAAGATCTATTTTGTATTTAAAAAAATCAACCGGGACTCCGTCTGGGCCTGGAGCTTTTCCATTTTTGGTTGAATTCAGTGCCAGAAGGATCTCGGAAATTTCAAAGTTTAAATCTATAGGGTATATTGGAGGTATTTCTTTTTCCTCTTCTATTTCTTCGTCGGAGGATGATTTTTGAAAGATTTTAGTGAAATGAGCTACCCATTCTGCTGCCTCTATTGTAACTTCAATTTTTGGGAGTGTGTCATCAGCCAGAAAAGGGGTTCTTAGTATTCTCCAGAAGGCTTGAGTATTTTTATCCTGTGCGCTGACATGGAGTTCATTCCAAAGGGTTTGCTTAAGTTCCTCTTTTCTGGTTTTGTGGTATTCCCTTCTTAGGATGGATATAATACGAGGATCTCTTTCGTCTTTGTTTAGGGCTAGTTTAAGTTTTGTGTGGGCCTGGGTACACTCTTGGTTAAACCAACCTTTTAATCGGGGTGGTCCAGCTTTATGTTTTGCGGTGAGTAGAACCTTTATTTTGGCCATAATTTGAGCGAAGTTGTTAAGAAGTTCCTCGTCTTCTGTCGACATATCCAGGCAGTTCTTAATTTGGGGGTACACTAACTCTAACAGCTCTTTAGTGAGTTCCTCTGGATTTATCTTGCCCCACTTTATTGAATACCCATTTAGTTTATCCATGCTTATATTTTCCTGGATCAGTGCACTAGCTATTATCATAGGAGGAGACTGTTGATGGTTTATTATCACTTCCATTTTTAATATAGCGTGGTCGCTTTGGGAGTTCGGTGTGACTTCAAAGTTTTTTACTCTAGATTGTAGGGTTGCTGATATTATTATGAAGTCAACCGTAGTGCTGAAACCTCTTCCTATATAGGTTGGTGCTAGTGAGTTGGTTCCATAATCCAAGGTATTTGCTACTTGGAGGTCCAGGTCTGATAAGAGATTGTTCATTATTCTGCCCATGTTGTTATGTGAGAAATGGATAAGAGAAAGACCTTCCTCTGTCACCATACCAGGACATTTTTGCTTGGGTTGGGTACATGTGTGTAGGTTAAAATCGCCTACCCATATTATAGCTACCGCACCTCTTGCTCCTTGCTTCTGTCTAAGGGTAGTTAGTTTTTTGTGGAGGTGAACCAGAATTCTCTGAAAGTCTGGTTCGTCAAGGTTATTATAAAAGTTAATATTAACTACGAACTCTTTTTTCAGTGAGGAGAGACCTAGGATCTGGAAGTTAGGGTCCAGTTCAATGATATTTATTTTGGTGTTTTGGATGGTATTAGCTACATAGATGTTTAATCCTCCCTTTGGTCTACCCCTCTGTCCCACTGACGCAGGGGAAAAGTATGTCTTATACCCCTGTAAATGCTGTTCTAGTTGTGACCACGTCTCCTGTAGGCAGATTATTTGATGTCTATGCGCGTGGTACATGAGTGTCCCATCCTCCACCTTTGTCCTTAACCCTGCGACATTCCAGGAGATCAGGCTTAAAGTTGTTGGATTGTTTTTAAGGATTTTAACTTTTTGTAGTCCATTAGGAATCTCTGGGTCTACAGGGGTTAGAGAAGGGTCCAAAGATACCCTTGGGTCAGTGCTATTTAGAGACTGTTCTTCTGGCTGTGGTGGTCAATCGACACACTCTAGAGCACTATACTTATTTGTTAAGAGGAGGCCGTTCCAGCCATCCCAACGTGGGGGGTCGCTGTGATTTCTCCACTGTTCTTGTCCTCTCCATTCGTCCCTTTCTCTGCCTTGATAGTTAAGACCTAGTGGGTTGAAAGGAGGAGGCCGTCCTTGCCACGGTTGCTGCCACTGGTGAGTGGAATATTGTGTGGGTTGAGGAGGCTGCTGCCATTGTTGGGAGAAAGGATATGAGGGTTGTAGAGGTTGAGAGGGTTGTTGGCACTGGAAAGTTGAATGTTGTGGTATATGTGGGAATCGTGGGGTATATGGAGGTTGCTGCCACTGATACGTGGTGTATTCTGGGGGGGGTGAAAACCCTCTGTTTACTTGGAAGGTGGAGCTGGAAAAGTTTTGTCTTGGAGGTGTGGGTAGGAAATAACTCAAGGGAAGTGGGTTTATTTGGGTGGCAGGTCCACTGCTGGGTGTGTTGCAGATATAATTTGCTGCCCCTATCTCCCTAAATTTGATGGTGATAACATCACCCGCTATGGTCTTCGTGTTCCTGCCCACCCAGTCGCCTCTACGTACAGAAAAAATCTGACCACTGATATGAATGGGTAAGGGTTTATGCAGTTGGAGCCACTGCGCACATTTATTCCTTAGCTCTGCGAAAGTTTCTCTGACATCCTCCTTCAGTGGAGGTACGGCCGTTAAAACGATCACGAAGGGGGAAGCTTCCGGCAGCAGATTAATTATTTTAGAGCGAACCTGCTTTGTCTTAAGTTCTTGAGGTTTATCTAAGGAGGAAAGTGCTGCTGGAGTGGTAGTGTAACCATTTATACCCTTAACTTGGTGGTTCCCTGTTTTGGTTGGACCTGTAGAAGTTTTCGGGGCTGGATGAGTTGCTGAAGCTGAACCTTCGGGATTAGGGGTGGGTGGGGAAGCATCTGATTTATTCTCTTTTTGGGTTTGAAGCTGTACAGCTGGTGCCTTGGTAGCTAGTGGGATATTGGACCTGATCAATGTGTCTGGTACATGGTTGGTGCGGGGTGTATTTTTGGGAAGTACTTCTTTTGCCCCGTGCAGTTGTGAATGCCCGATCCCGCTTGTCTTGGTACCACATTTCAGATTGATAAGTGACGTAAGTCTGTCAAGCTTAGATATTAAAGGTTTGATTTGTGCCGCTATAGTGGCTTCGAGGTCAGATTTAAGGTCTATTACCATGTTTTCAACCCAGCAAGGTATGCCTGACACAGAATGGGGGATAGGTGAGATCAAGTTGTGATTCTTGACTTTTACTTTGGGTTTTTCCTTAGTCTTGGGCGCAACCTTGATGGAAGTGGTGATGCCTCTCCCTGATTCTATCAGTTCTGGAATCATTCCTGTATCAGGTATATGGGGATAACTAAGTGCACTCTGCTCTAGCTTATCAGGTGCTTGGCATGCTTCTAAATCTGGGGTAGCCTCAAGGTCAACATATGACAGATCGAAATCTGAATGAGTCACAGATAGGTCTACAGCGTTCGGGACAGTCAATGTGGGGACAGCCATTAAGGGTGAGGGTAGAGAACAATTATTAGCAGTCTGGTGGGAAGGGGAGCTTGCAGTTGCAATAGAGCCCAGAGATGAACGTTTAGCATTCATGAGATCCAGAGAGACTCTTTTTTCCAACAAAATAATGCTCTTGTCAATGGTTTCATTTACCCGGGAGATGAAGTGATCTATGGGACCGGTCACTTGTGCCACGGACGTAGCTTTTTTAGTGTTGCTTCTAGTTCTAGTACGCATGGTGGACATCTGCGATGTGAAGCAAGATACTGCGACGTGGGCCTGACAGAAGGTAGACAATAAATCCTGTGGGTAGCCACTCTATGTTATAATGTGAGATGAGAATCACTGGTCCGCCTACCTTACGTGTGATGGAGAGAAAAAAGATGCTAGGGTTCTGTGCCGAGGCCGTCGTCTGCCGTCCTCGAACGGCCTCAAACAGCCCTGTCTTTGCCCAGTCTTCGCCCGGGCTGCGTCCCGCGCTGCAGGAGGCGGAAGTTATAATATAGGGGGCGTGGGGGGCGGGCCAGCAGGGAGAGCGGACCAGAAGCTCTCCGTCGGTCTTGCAGGGACTTCTGGGAAATGAAGTCCCCGCACGCTCGCAGCCCCGCTGTCGCCTCGCGCCCACTGCCGCCTAGCCGCCACAAACAATGCCCCTCAGTGCTGGTCTCTGCTGGACACGTCGAAGCGGCACCCGCGGAGCGGGTTGCGGCGAGGAGTGGGCCGGTGGGCCGGAGGGCCGGTGCGCTGGATTGGAGAGTAAAATTGATGCTGCCTCGGAAGTTAAAACAGGAACTGCCTCAAGATAAATAGTAAGTGTCCCAAACGTTGGTTCAAAAAGCACCTTTTTAAGAGCCTCGGGAGGGGCGGGGGGCGGGCCAGCAGGGAGAGCGGACCGGAAGCTCTCCGTCGGTCTTGCAGGGACTTCTGGGAAATGAAGTCCCCGCACGCTCGCAGCCCCGCTGTCGCCTCGCGCCCACTGCCGCCTAGCCGCCACAAACAATGCCCCTCAGTGCTGGTCTCTGCTGGACACGTCGAAGCGGCACCCGCGGAGCGGGTGCGGCGAGGAGTGGGCCGGTGGGCCGGAGGGCCGGTGCGCTGGATTGGAGAGTAAAATTGATGCTGCCTCGGAAGTTAAAACAGGAACTGCCGCAAGTTAAATAGTAATAGTAATAGTAAGACGGTGTTTTTATATTGTGGACACTGTTTTCCGGTTTCGTTTGGTGCCGTGCTTAAAAAACAGCCACTGCAGGGCAATCATGTCTGTGGATGTACTAAAGCGGAGGGAGGAAGCCTCTGAATCTGTATTTGTGCCTCCGGCTGGAGACGGTGAATCAACCACCCAACGAGTGGAACAATCCAACATAAATCCAACAGCCAGAGATCTTTTTCGGAAGCTGGAGAAGCTAATGAAGAAGGAACAGGCTAAATGGTGGGAGAATAAATCCCTAACATGTTATTTGCAGGCTGGCCGAGTCCCTAGGGGATTGCGCATTAACTTTGGCGCCTAGTTATGAGAACCCTGACATGTTGGAGCGGTGGGCAGCAGCAAATTTGGAACATTCTGCCAGATTAATGGGCATATTAGTGGAGTCCGCGGAGAAGGATCGTATTAAACTTCAGTCCGAAATAGAGAGTATTGAAGATGAATTGAAAGAAGTGGGTAATGATGAAATCACGCAGAAAATGAGGGATGACATGCAAAAACGTTTGGAAAAAGAGGAGGACATCATTAAAAAGCGTAAGGCTTTTAAATTTGAGAGGGACAGACTTGATTACTTGAACGGCCAGGTGTTCACTTTTGCCCGCAGGTATGACAACATCAAAGCAAGGGCGGGGAAAGGCACTCAAAAAACACTGGGAACAATATCAGTTTCCTCTTCCTCAATTGATTTGAGTTCGGCGCCAGAGAGTGAGATAGAAAGTGAACCCTCAAGATGGGAACAATTGGGGTTTACAAAACTCTCTCTTGCCCAGGAAGTGAGTTGCCTTTGCGAGAATCGGAGAGACACCCTAAGACCTCGAGTGAAACCCAATGCAAATGTTGCTCCAGGCGACAGAGAGCCAATCGCAAGCGGCTCGAACGCCGCAAATGCAACAAAGCAAAACGCTGCAGGCACAAGGAGGAACAAACGCGGAAAATGGAAGAAAGTACAACAATAAACAATCCAGAAACCAGAACCATCATAAACCTGACCCAGATTTAATTGACCAAAAAGGAGGTGGCTATCCTAGGTTTGGGATTATCATATTGCCCCCCCAGAGATTTCAATTATGCGACTACCCGTCAGGATGCATTCAGGTTTATTAGAAAACTCAAATTAAGCAAATTCCACCGCATGCAGCCATACAAAAGAGCGAAAAATTCAACAGTAAAAAGTCCATCCCTCCTGACGGTGGGAGACGCCCCCTCTTTCCAGGAAATTTGGTCTCTACAACAGGAAGGGGCAGATGTCAGCCTCATGGAAGCCACACAGACAGGGGTAGGGACTGGAACAGGTACCACCCCATTCAAGGCGAAGTCAACCTTCCTACCAATCATGCCTCACGATAATCTTGATGTGTATCACGATTTCATCATGGAAGACCTAAAAAAGCTGTACATTTCCACAAACAAGAAACATTCTGCAATCAATAGACAAAATCAAAACTATGACAATCTAATCAAGAAATTAAGTAAGAATAAAGATGTCATAGTTAAACAGGCCGACAATGGCGGAAATATTGTTTTGTGGGATCGGGGACTATATATTAAGGAAGCTGAGAGCCAATTGGGAGATCAATCCTGTTACAGGAAAAGCAACTTTGGGGCCATCAGAATGGCCTGGAACGAACAAAATTCAAAACTGATGGCCTGGAAAAGTGCAGGATTGATCTCAAAAGACGAGTTCCAATTCCTAAAGAAGGATTTTCCAGTAATTCCCACTTTTTACCTTTTGCCAAAGGTTCACAAGGATATTTCTGCCCCACCTGGCAGGCCGATTATATCTGCAATCAACAGCTCCACTGAGAATATTTCAAGATATGTCGATTATTTTTTGCAAGAATGGGTAACAAAACTACATTCATACGTGAGAGATACCACTGACTTTTTAATGAAATTGGAACAAGTCATTTGGAGTGAGGAATATCTGTTAATGACTTTGGATGTCAAGTCATTATACACCTGCGAGACATCCCGAGATGCAAGAGTGTTGCGTCTCGGGATCTTCGGATCTGGTGCTTGAATGTCAGGTCTCTGGCCAAACATTACCAGTTCATTCGTGAACTGATTGAGAAAGATGACCCTGATCTCTTCCTAATGACCGAAACCTGGCTTCAGGACTCGGACTCTGCTATACTGAATTTAGCTTTTCCCCAGAATTATACGATCTTCACGGCCAATAGGGCCACTAGAGGAGGTGGTATTGCTATGGCAGTTAAATCCTGCTTTCCGGCTGAATGGAAACTTTCAGGATTGCCCGCATGTGAAAGTGCCATTTTTAAAGTTGCTTTTAGCCATCACTTCACATTCAGCGGTATGCTCATCTACCGCCCTCCCGGCAATGATTCTGTCTTCAGGTCCGCGCTGGCCGATATGGTCAGCCCTATAGCGCTCGGTTGTGCCAATTTTAACATCTTGGGGGACCTTAACATCCATTTTGATAATGGGTCATCCACAACCGTGAGCACTTTGCTGGCGGATCTGGAAGCCCTTCAACTCATCCAGCTTGTCACCCTTCCTACCCACTCAGGAGGCCATATTTTGGACCCCTTTTTTTCCACGCTTGAGGGGGTGAAGGTGTCAGACCCTTTGCTGATGGGCTGGACGGATCATTTGCTAGTGGAAGTCTTCTGTTCGGTCTACGATAAGCCTTTTATATCGGTGGACAGGCCTATTTTAAAAAGGCCTTGGCACAAGCTTAAACTCGAAGAGTTTTACAGTTTATTGGAACAGAAACCTCTGAGCACCCTTGCAAATGTGAACCAAGGCTACCATCAGTTCTGCACCTGGATCACCGACGCTCTGGATTCTCTTATACCTATGCGGTGGTCGAAAGGCCGGACAAAAACACCTAGCCCTTGGTATAATGAGTCTCTTGCAGAGCTGAAAAAATCTTGCCGAAAAACAGAGAGGGAATGGAGAAGATCTTACGACCCTGCTCTGAAAATTCGGTATTTCGCTGATCTGAAGTTATATCACAGGGCTATTTGCAGAACACGAGCCGCTTTTTATGCTCAGGAATTTACACTTAGTTTCAATCCCTCGAAACTGATTTTCAAGGTCCTGAAGGACCTGATGACTAAAAGAGCCACCTCGGAGGTGATTTGCACAGACTCCCACTGTGACAATCTGGCCACTTTTTTCTTAGAGAAAGTGAAAAAAATCTACCAAGGATTTGATATATGCTGTTCAAATCTAGAGGTAACCGACCCCGATGTGTTGGGATATGAGACCCTGGCTACTCTACCAGACCTGTCTATTGAAACCTTTGACAGGCTTAGCCTCAGGGTTAAGTCAGGTTCTCCTCTAGACCCGTTGAAGCCAGCTTTTATCAACACACTTTCCCCGTTGTGCCGAGGCCCCATATTGAAATTAATCAATATGTCATTGTCCAACGGAATGGTACCCACTGCATGGAAACAGGCAGTGATTACCCCTATTTTAAAAAAGGCCAATTCTGACCCCCGGATGCCAGAAAACTACAGACCTATATCCCTTCTGCCTTGGATAGCTAAAGTAACGGAAGCCCATGTCAACTCAGTTCTTTCTGAGCATCTGGCTCGTAACCAGATATTAGATCCCAGTCAGAATGGCTTCCGGTCAGGACACAGTACCGAGACGGCATTACTCTACATCACGGAACATCTTCGCCAGGTACTTGACTCGGGTCATACAGCAGCGCTCTTGTTATTAGATCTAAGCGCTGCTTTTGACACTGTGTCCCACCATATACTGATCCAATGCTTACAGGAAGCTGGAGTTATGGACATCGCTCTCCAGTGGTTCAGTTCCTTTCTATCGGAGCGAACCTTTAAAGTGGCTATACCACCAGGTCAATCCGCCACCTATTCCTTGGAGCTGGGAGTCCCACAGGGATCCTCGTTGAGCCCTACAATGTTCAACCTCTATGTGAAACCGTTAGCTGCAGTCGTCAAACAGTGGGGTCTGACGATGACCTCATATGCTGACGACACACAGCTGGCGGTAACACTTAGTGGAGACCCTGAGGTGGAGGCTCCCAGATTCCGAGAGGGTCTTGTGGCAGTAGCAAGCTGGCTCCGGACCAACTGCCTTCAGTTGAATGCCACCAAAACTGAGGTGTTGGTATTAGGGAAGCACGCGGAGCTATGGGGAAATCAGTGGTGGCCACCAGAGTTGGGTGTCACTCCGATTCCTGCCTCTGGAGTAAGAAATCTAGGCATTTGGCTGGACTCTGCACTCACCTTTATGGATCACACCAAGAAGGTGGCGGCCACATGTTATGGCATCCTGCGGGGTATAAGGCCGGTTTTAAAGTATTTTGACCCCCCTACCAGACAGCTTGTAGTCCAAGCATCAATACTATCCCGGCTGGACTACGGTAGTTCGTTGATGTTAGGGATGAATCAAGCAGAGGCCTCTAGGCTCCAAAGGGTTCAAAACGCCGCGGCACGAGCCATTGTGGGCCTCCCCAGACATTGCTCAGTGTCTGGTACTATCGTGGCCCTACATTGGCTCTCGGTCAGACAGCGAATCAAGTTCAAAGCGCTGTGTCTGGCCTTTAAAATTCTGAAGTTTTCTTCGCCACCGGCACTTGCCAACCTACTTACTCCCTATATCCCTTTAAGATCCTTGAGATCCGAGGCGCTCCACCTGGCAGTATGCCCCCGTTTCAAACTGAGCAGAATGGGTGGCCGCTCCTTCCGGGTGCTTGCGGCAGGATTATGGAACTCGCTCCCGGTCCGCATCCGAGCTCTTGACGACCTGCTTGCTTTCAGGCAGGCGATTAAAACCTTCTTGTTTCCCGTATCTGAATAGTTGCCCCTTCTTTTACTGTGTGTTATGTTGTAGTGTCTGTCAAAGCGCCAGGACGCCCCTTTGCTGGGGCAGCTGTGCGCGATAAAAATATAATTAACATAACATAACATAACATAACATAACCTCTATCAGACATTGTGACGGTATCAAGGCAGTAGAGCACTATTTGGACAAACGCCCCATGAACTATATACATCACAACAAAATGATTATTGGCATGTTGAAGTTATGTCTTGAACTGAACTTTTTTATTTTTTGTGGCCAGGTATACCAACAACTACGAGGGGTGGCCATGGGGGCCTGCTTCTCTCCAAGTTTCGCGTGCTTGCACATGGGACTTTGGGAGGAGCAGGTCCTCATGGGGGACCACAAGGCCACTATGACCAATAACGTTGTCCTATATCTGAGGTATATAGACGATCTCTTTATGATTTGGAAGGGGTCCATGGAGGATGCTACTGATTTTGTTACGAGGTTAAATGTGAACAATTTCAATTTACAGTTCACATCTGAGATCCATAGAGAAAGGATTTTCTTTTTGGATGTAGAGGTTTACATTAATGAAATGAATTTGGAGACAAAATTGCATAGAAAAGAAACCTCTGGCAATACGCTGTTGCATGCCAGCAGCCAGCATCCTGGGCATCTCATGCGCAGCATCCCTTATGGGGAGATGCTGCGTATGAGACGCATTTGTAGCACAGATGAGGAGTGTGACAAAGCTCAGAAGGCCAGCAAGATTCGCTTTCTAGAGAGAGGTTACAGTGCAGTTCTACTGGACACAGCCATTGAACGTACACGTAACATCCCTAGATCAGAAACGCTGAGAGGTACAAACAGGGTTGAAACTGTACAGGCAGACTCAATAAAATCGAGGGCCATTGTAACTTACAGTACCCAACATGCTGAAATCAGAAAAATATTCAGCAGAAACTGGAACCTGGTTAAAAGGGATCCAGTGATAGGCAGGTTGGTCTCCAACAAACCAGAACTTACATTTCGTAAATCAATCACAATGGCAAATGCACTAGTCAGCAACAATTTGGACAAACAATTGTCGGGGACCTGGATGGACCTGAACAAAGGTTTCAAGAAGTGTCCCTTTTGTAAAGCTTGCAGACAGGGGGTCAACAAAACCCATTATTCCACCCCTTTCCACGAAAAACCCATCGCCATTAGACATAGACTCACGAGTAAAACGGAGTATGTGGTATACGTGTTACAATGTCCATGTAGGCTTCGCTATGTGGGCAGCACCCGGTTGCCTGCCCATAAGCGAATCCTACAACATTTACGAGCCATTTCTGGAAAGGACCAAACATATCCTGTAGCACGCCATTTCGAGTCAACACACAACAGTAACCCAGATGGATTACAATACCATCTGGTCGACACAATCCCGCCACTGAAGAGGGGAGGCAACAGGGATGCGAAGCTACGACTTTTGGAAACACGATATATCCTGGAATTTAATAGTAAGAATCCAGGGGGCCTAAACGCCAGTGAGGACATGTACACGTGTTTATAAAAATATCTCTTGAAATATGACAACACAATATTCCATCTGCACCCCGTTCTTTCTCCCACTGTTGGAATATGAATCGAATCACCTGGGATCAGGTGATACAAAACGAGAATAGGAAACAGGGTGGTTGTTTCACGCACGATTTTAAAATCACATATACACCATATTCACACCTGGTTGTTCTCTCCAGTATGTATAGAAGAGGCATATGAAAAGAATGTATGGTATATGAGTTTCCACTTGAACAAAGAAAGCCATTACAATTTTTAGTCTATGACTTTTTTGACTAAATATATAGGAAACAATGAACGTGGTCAGGATATTGGGATTGCGAGGTGGGAAGTGACACAGAATAGGTTTTTTCCACTCCTCCTAATATCCTTAGTTTGCATCTGCATGATTCTAGACAAATCAATATATACAGTTATGTGAAATATAGGACTTAGCCTTGTAAATATGACCTGTAGATTTGTTTTTATTGTGTACAAAATATTGGAATATTGGGATTGCGAGGTGGAAAATAACATAACTTTTGGTTTTCCACTCCTCCCAATATCCTTGTTTATGCATTTGCACATCCTTAGATAAATCAATGTAAATATATAGTTATATGAAATATGGGTTTTTAGCCTTGTAAATATAACTTATGAAATTGGTTTTAGTGTGTAAAAAATGATTCTTTTACAATTTTTAAGCATTTTTTGTAATATACATTTGAACATATTTTGTATATGAAAGATGTTTAGATTGTTACGGGCACCATGCCCCGGATTAATTTGCTGCTCTATGCCATGATGTTACAGGCAGTATTTTTTCCATGTTCACTGTTTTCTAATAATTTACAGCTGAATTTGCAGTGGCTTTTAGTATTTATACCTTCTTCTATGTCAATGACAAACTATGTGACCAAGCCTCTTTGGGAGGCGAAACGCGTCATGACAGATTGCTGGCTAAAGATATAGCACAAAATAAAGCACCAAGAAATTAGCACTCAGCTGTGGCTTCGCTCTGGCGTTATTTTTTCCTTTGGCTTCATTGGGAACTTGTTGGATGGCGCATTTCCGACATACATATATATATATATATATATATATATATATATATATATTTTCTTTTTATGGGGGTGGGGCAGATTTACAAGCCCCGTACACCACATTTGTGCCACCGTTGCACCTTTGTGATGCAGCAGTGTCGCAAAGCCAAAGCCATGCTGCGGGGTATTTACAATGGGAATCATCTAGGGAGATGCGTCACGTTGTAAAGCCCTGTGCCACATGTGGGCGTTCAGGCACGGGGGGTGGGGGGGCGTTCAGACGCAAGAACACCTCCTAAAAGTGACTGAGTGAAATCTACAAGATTTTACTCAGTCACTTTTACAGCCATGCTGCCTCAAAATCCTGCGCCTGCTTGAAGCAGGCGTAAGGATTGACGGAGCATGTTAGGCATCGGGGCACCCGAGCCTTGCTGGAGCTGCGCCGCGCTTGTGACGCAACTCCAGCAATGTGCCTCCTTTATGGCATCAGATGCGTCACGCATTTGTCTAGTCTCGCCCCATGGTGCACCACATTGTAAATGCGGCGCATCCATGGTGGCGCAAAAAGTGTCTGCTGTGACGCAAAATAACTGCTGCATCCCTGCTGATATGCAGGCATGCGCCAGTTATTGTAAATCAGCCCCACAATATATATTTACGAATATTTTTTTATATATTTATTTTATATCTATACTTCAGCTCTCATTCCCAAAATTTAAGAGAAATAAGCACTCACAGGTGACGTTCACTAAGGATCTTTATTCACACCAAACAAACGCCTTTTGTCCAATGCGTTTCGGGCTTGCCTTGATTCTTCAGATACTATCCATGAGGAAGGGCGCACGCCCGAAACTCGTTGGACAGGAGGACGAGTGACTATTATGCCCGTGGTAGCTGCTTTTGCCTTTCAGCATGTCCTGCCTGCGTGTGCTGTCCCACCGAGGGGTAACTCTTTTTCTGACATTTATTGTGGCTGACCCAGTCACGGGGCAGCACCGCCCTTAAAATCTGAGCAGGTCAGCTGCTACTTATTTGAGGCCCTGGGCAATGGCGGCTCTATAGAGACATTGTTTCCTCTAAGGGATAAAATCTTTATTGATGTTATCAATGGCAACGACCCACATGGGTAAAGATTTTGTGAACTACCAGTCCCAGAATGCAAAAGAATGCAAATTACTCACCTGAGTTTTATCTGTGCAATGGAAATAAATGAGGGTATACACTGGTAACAATTGCTTGCCTTGATTCTTCAGATACTGTCCATGAGGAAGGGCGCACGCCCGAAACGCGTTGGACAGGAGGACGAGTGAGGATTATGCGCGTGGTAGCTGCTTTTGTGTTTCATAATGTCCTGCCTGCGTGTGCTGTCCCACCGAGGGGGTAACTCTTTTTCTGACATATATATATATATATATATATATATAACCCTAAACCCACTGTTAGATTTGGGGGTCTCTAGTTGGCACAGGTAGGTACTTGTGACAAATAGGGACCCTTGCCTCTAGTCAGGGTAAGGGGGTACACTCCTAAAATAACCCTTGCTCACCCCCTTGGTAGCTTGGCACGAGCAGATAGGCTTATCTGAGAGGCAGTGTGAAAAGCATTTGTGACCACATACAGTATCCCAGTGACAACACTACAGATGGACACCACACAGTTGTATATTAAAAATAAGTATTCTTTATATAGATTTACCACAAGACCATAAACGACAAAAACACACAATACTATACTTAAGATGATAGCTTTAGCTTAATTCACTTCAGTTCTTAAGATGCGACACTTTACGTCAATGTACCTTACGATGCATTGCGCTTCCACAACAAGCAATGTTGCAACGATGGAAATATGTCAAAGTTCTGGTGCAAAGAAATAAAGACATGAAGATTTTCCAGATGCGGCAGGCTTCTCCGATGATGCGAGAAGTCTCGATTTGATGCGTCAGCTGCAGCGGCTACACCCTTGTTCAGCGATGCGACGGCAACAGCTTCAGCTGAGACACTCTTCTCCGACGTTTGCGAGAAGCTTCCGTACGATGCAACAACTACAGCGGCGGCATCTTTGTTCAGAAATGCGACGGCAGCGCGCTTCTCCGGGAGATGCGAGGCACTTACCTCGAAGCAGTGCAATATGACAGCTCCAGTGGCGACACCATTGTTCAGAAGTGCAACAGCAGCAGCAGTGACGGCTACACGCTTCTTCCTCGTTGGAAGACACTTCTCTCGATGCGGTGCAATACGACAGCTACAGCGGCGACACCCTTGTTCAGAGATTCGACGGCAGCAGCAGCGACACGCTTGTTCCTCGTTGAGTCGCGCTTCCAGCTCCTTGAAACACGCAGTCCATCAGAAGGCCCAAAACAGCAGCAGGCACTTCCAAAGAATTCTGGGGAGCTGGGGTTTGAAGTCTGAAGTCTGTTGTCCATGAGAATTCAGCAGGAGGCAAGCTCTTTTCCAAGCCCTTGGACATACTTCACAAGTTGAAAGTAAAGCACACAAAGTTCTTTCTCCTCTCTTTGGCAGTCAGGCAACCACTGCAGGCCAATCCCCTAAGCAGCACTTCAGCTTAGGAATAGTCTCTCCTCAAGTTCTTCAGGTTCCTCTTCTCAGCAGAGGTTTCTTCTTGTAGTCCAAAGTGATCTAATTTCTTGGGATCAGGGTCCCAATATTTATACCCCAAAATCCTTTGTCCTCTGAGGGCAGAGGGGCCTTTGCCCAGTCCAATCCAGTTCTGTACCACTCTATTTACATGACTCCTTCTTTCCTTTCACAGTGCAGGGCAGAAACATCAGACACCCCACAGGAAGGTGAAGCCAGCATTATGAAGGGAATGCACAGCCCTGGAGCACTTTGTTGACATGATTCCTTCTCTTCTTTCACAGTGCAGGGCAGAGACATCAGACGCGCCACAGGGGGTGGAGACAGCACTGTGGGAGGCAGGCACTGTCCTATTCAGGTCCCAGGTGCAACTACTCCCTCCCATCTAGACGCATATCTCTCTATTCACCACTGGGCAGACTCACCCTGTCTCCTGGAATTCCCCAGCCCTGTCACTCAAACTCCAGACAAGGAATACACAACCTAGCAGAGGCAGTCCTGGATAGTTAGACAAGAAAATACCTACTTCCTAAAAGTGTTATTTTTAAACACAGAATGTTAAAAAACAAATTCACTATAAAATATGTATTTTATCATTCTGAGTTCAGGCATACTAAACTAAAATTTTTCCATGTTCCCTGAGTCAGTTAGGATTATAAAATGTAATAATCTACTGCCCATTCTGGCCTATGGAGAAAAGTAGCCTTGCAATAGTGAAAAACGAAAATGGCTGTAATTCACTGTTAGGACATGCCACCCACATCAGGGCTTGTCCTACCTTATACTTACAATGCACCCTGTCCTTGGGCCTACCATAGGGTGTCTGATATGAAGAAAAGGGAAGGTTTAGGGACTGGCAAGTGGGTGAACTTGCCCAGTCAGCATGACAGTATCAGACTGCACACAGGCTCTGTAATGGCAGGCCTTAGACACATTTTACAAGGCTGCTTCTGTGGGAGGCAACCAGTGCTGCAAGCTCACAAGCAGCATTTGGTTTACAAGCCCTGGGCACACTCAGTGCACTGTAGTAGGGTCTGACCAGTAAACCATATCAGTCAATCATGGAATCACTAATTCATACATCAATTTACAATAGGGAGAGCATATGCACTTTAGCACTAATCAGCAGTGGTAAAGTGCCCAGAGTCATAAAATATCCAACAACAGGTAAGAAAAAATATAAGAGGAAGGCAAAAAGTTCAGGGATGACCCTGCAAAAAGTCCAACACCCACCCTAAACCCAAAAGTACCCCTGCACCCCAAAACCTAATCCCACTGTGAACCCTAAAAATACCCCCTACACCCCAAAACCCTATTCCACCCTGACACCTAATATTACCCCTGCACCCCAAAACCTAAACGCACAATGAACCCTAAAATTACCCCCTTCACCCCTAAAATTACCCCTGCACCGCAAAACCTAAACGCACCCTGAACCCCAAAAATAACCCAGCACCACTAAACCCACCCTGAACCCTAAAATTACCACTAAACCCCAAAACCCTAACACACCCTGACTCCTAAAAATACCCCAGCACCCCAAAACCTAAACGCACACTGAACCCTAAAAAATACTCCCTACACCCCAAAACTCTATTCTACCCTGACACCTAAAATTACCGCAAACCCCAAACCCAAAACGCACAATGAACCCTAAAATTACCCCTGCACCGCAAAACCTAAACGCACCCTGAACCCCAAAAATATCCCAGCACCCCAAAACCTAAACGCACACTGAACCCTAAAATTACCCCCTACACCCCGAAACCCTAACCCACTCTG
>NC_136063.1:1497498712-1497538712 GCF_964261635.1 Lissotriton helveticus | reverse complement strand
GCTGGGGACGGGGCTTCCAGGGAGGCTCTCCCCGGCCTGGCTAGGGTTCGGAAGGTGGGACCGGGCCCAGGGCTTGAGCTCCGTCCATCCGGCCCCGGGGTGCTTGAGCCCCCCATCCTGCAAGCCATCAGAGGGTCCAGGCGCTGCGGACGGGGCTCCACCGGGGCCCGGGGAGGCTCTCCCCGGCCTGGCTAGGGTTCGGAAGGTGGGACCGGGCCGGGGCTTGAGTTCCGTCCGCCCGGGTCTGTGGTGCATGAGCCCCCGTCCTGCAAGCCATCAGAGGGTCCGGGCGCTGGACACGGCGCTCCACTATGGCCCGGGGAGGCTCTCCCTGGCCTGGCTAGGGTTCGGTAGCTGGGACCGGGCCAGGGGAGCAGGTGTGGCTGGCTTCATCCACTACGCTGTCAGAACGTAGTTTTCTGCCCACTCCTAGCGCCAATAAGGAAATGGTCACCTAGGGCGATCCAAATTAATGCCCTAACATTAGAATATAACCTACGAGCATTGAATGGTAGGACAATCTCTGACCCAAACGGGGCTATGACCTTTAACAGACTTAGTGACCCCTCGCGTATTGATTACATATTGCTCGATACCCGCCTATGGGGGTACCTAGGGGACATAGAGGTCAAACAATCGCAGGATAGCGACCACAATCCCATGTGCATGAAAATTATATGGGGAAGCATTGGAAAAGTATCAAATCCCAGATTGTTAACAACAAAAGAGGTAGTGCCATCTAATTGCAATCACAGACTAAAATGGCATAAGGTTGCATGTCAGGAGGATGTACTGACTAGTATTAGAGAGTCAGTTGAACTCAAGAGCATAGAACTCTCATCGCTCAACACCGCCCAGGGTAATGAGCAGGGTTTCCAATTGAGTGAATCTTACAGGAGTTTAATAACGAAATTGGGCTCTTTTTATTGCTAGGGAGGCCCCGGACGGGCTCCTGAAGTCAGCCGAGCAAGGAGAGGTTCCCCGGGTACCACGGAACCCCCGTCCCGGGCCTTTGGCAGTGCGGCAGGCCAGGGGGACAGGGCCCTAGGCCAGAGCACCCGACCCGGGGCCCGGCTGGGCCCCTGGCCCCTACCGGTAGCCCGGAGGCACAGGGGACACCTCCCCAGGCCCTCCCTGACCCCATCCAGGGCTTACTGCCACGCTGCAGGCCCAGGGACGGACCCGGGGCTGGGGCGGCATCCTGGCCCATCCAGCTGCCGGCTGAGGACTGCTAGGCCGAGAGGGGTTCCAGAGTACCTTGTCCTTAGTAATCCGGAGGTAGGCTACCCCTCTTTCTGGGAACAAGTGCACACCGCGAAGCTCAGGGGACACTAGGCGCGAATGTGCCTGACCTCCTGGAGCCCTCGCTGGGATCCGGGAGTCAAATGGCACCTCATCGGGACTTCCAGGGAAGTCCGGCCATCTGGTCGCCTCATAGGAACGCATTGCAGGCGACCAGATGGCCGAGGCGATCTGGACGACCAGATGGCCGGGCACGAAAGGGAAGCCGCCCTGACTCTCCGGACCCCGTCCCGGGCACCGTCCTGGGCACCCTGCCACACGGCTGGACCCAGGACGGAGCCCCGGGTGGGGAGGCCATCCTCCCCAGGGCCCTCAGGGGCGACCAGATGGCCCGACTTCCCTGGAAGTCCCGATGAGGTACCATTCGCCTCCCGGATCCCAGGCAGGGCTCCAGGAGGTCGGGCACATTCGCGCCTAGGGTCCCCTGAGCCTCGCAGTGCGCACTTATTCCCAGAAAGAGCGGTAGCCTTCCTCCGGATTACTAGGCACAAGGTACTCTGGGACCCCTCTCGTCCTAGCGGTCCTCAGCCAGCAGCTGGATGGGCCAAGATGCCCCCCCAGCCCTGGGTCCGTCCCTGGGTCTGCCGCGTGGCAGGATAGGGTCCGGGAGGGCCCGGGCCTGGGGTCCCCGTCCCAACCGGCCTGCCGCACTGCCCGGGATGGCAGGGGTTCCGTTGTGCCCGGGGAGCCTGGCTGGGTTCAGGAGCTCAGGACGGGGCACTGTCCTGGGTCCTGCCGCGTGGCAGGGTGCCCGTGACGGGGTCCGGAGGGCCCGGGAAGGCTTCTCCTGCACCTCGGGGCCTGGGAACCCCGGTGGGGTCCAGGGGCCCCGCTGGGCCCCAGGTGGG
This sequence comes from Lissotriton helveticus, assembly GCF_964261635.1. Taxonomy (NCBI): domain Eukaryota; kingdom Metazoa; phylum Chordata; class Amphibia; order Caudata; family Salamandridae; genus Lissotriton; species Lissotriton helveticus. Next base: position 1,497,536,562 of record NC_136063.1, on the reverse strand, counting down.
GTGCTCCGGCCCACGGCCCTGTCCCCCGGGCCTGCCGCACTGCCAAAGGCCCGGGACGGGGGTTCCGTGGTGCCCGGGGAGCCTCCCCTTGCTCGGCTGGCTTCAGGAGCCCCGTCCGGGGACCCTGAGGGCCCCGGGGAGGGTGGCCTCCCCACCCGGGGCTCCGTCCTGGGTCCTGCCGCGCGGAAGTGTGCCCGGGACGGGGTCAGGAGGGTCAAGGCTGCTTCCCTTTCGTGCCCGGCCATCTGGTCGCCCAGATCCCCTCGGCCATCTGGTTGCCCGGATCCCATCGGCCATCTGGTCGTCCGCAATGCTTTCCTATGGGGCGACCAGATGGCCGCACTTCCCTGGAAGTCCCGATGAGGTGCCATTCACCTCCCGGATCCCAGCGAGGGCTCCAGGAGGTCGGGTACTTTCGCGCCTTGGGTCCCCTGAGCCTCGCGGTGAGCACTTGTTCCCAGAAAGAGGGGTAGCCTTCCTCCGGATTACTAGGGACAAGGTACTCTGGGACCCCTCACGGCCTAGCAGTCCTCAGCCGGCAGCAGGCTGGGCCAGGATGCCGCCCCAGCCCCGGGTCCGTCCCTGGGCCTGCCGCGTGGCAGGAAGCCCTGGATGGGGTCCGGGAGGGCCCGGAGAGGCGTCCCCTCCGCCTCCCGGCTCCCGGCTGGGGCCAGGGCGCCACTCCGGGCCCCGGGTCAGGTGCTCCAGCTCTGGGCCCCGTCCCCCAGCCTGCCGCACTGCCAAAGGCCCATGACGAGGTTACGTGGTGCCCGGGGAGCCTCCCCTTGCTCAGCTGGGTTCAGAAGCTCCGTTCAGGGCCCCTGAGGGGCCCCGGGGAGGGCAGCCTCCCCACCCGGGGCTCCGTCCTGGGTCCTGTCGCGTGGCAGAGTGCCTGGGACGGGGTCTGGAGGGCCCGGGGTAGGCTTCCCCTGCGCCTCCAGGCCTGGGAGCACCGGCTGGATCCAGGGGCACTGCCGGGCATCGGGTCAGGTGCTCGGGTTCAGGGCCCTGTCCCCTCGGCCTGCTGCACTGCCAAAGGCCCGGGACGGGGGTTCCGTGGTGCCCGGGGAGCCTCTCCTTGCTCGGATGGCTTCAGAAGCCCCGTCCAGGTCCCCTGAGGGCCCCGGGGAGGGTGGCCTCGCCACCCGGGGCTCCGTCCTGGGTCCAGCCGTGTGGCAGGGTGCCTGGGACGGTGCCCGGGACTGGGTCCGGAGGGTCCAGGCGGCTTCCCTTTCGTGCCCGGCCATCTGGTCGCCCAGATCGCCTCGGCCATCTGGTCGCCCGCAATGCTTTCCTATGGGGTGACCAGATGGCCGGACTTCCCTGGAAGTCCCGATGAGGTGCCATTCGCCTCCGGGATCCCAGCCACATTGTTAACAACAAAAGAGGTAGTGCCATCTAATTGCAATCACAGACTAAAATGGCATAAGGTTGCATGTCAGGAGGATGTACTGACTAGTATTAGAGAGTCAGTTGAACTCAAGAGCATAGAACTCTCATCGCTCAACACCGCCCAGGGTAATGAGCAGGGTTTCCAATTGAGTGAATCTTACAGGAGTTTAATAACGAAATTGGGCTCTTTTTATTGCTAGGGAGGCCCCGGACGGGCTCCTGAAGTCAGCCGAGCAAGGAGAGGTTCCCCGGGTACCACGGAACCCCCGTCCCGGGTCTTTGGCAGTGCGGCAGGCCAGGGGGACAGGGCCCTAGGCCCGAGCACCCGACCCGGGGCCCGGCTGGGCCCCTGGCCCCTACCGGTAGCCCGGAGGCACAGGGGACACCTCCCCAGGCCCTCCCTGACCCCATCCAGGGCTTACTGCCACGCTGCAGGCCCAGGGACGGACCCGGGGCTGGGGCGGCATCCTGGCCCATCCAGCTGCCGGCTGAGGACTGCTAGGCCGAGAGGGGTTCCAGAGTACCTTGTCCTTAGTAATCCGGAGGTAGGCTACCCCTCTTTCTGGGAACAAGTGCACACCGCGAAGCTCAGGGGACACTAGGCGCGAATGTGCCTGACCTCCTGGAGCCCTCGCTGGGATCCGGGAGTCAAATGGCACCTCATCGGGACTTCCAGGGAAGTCCGGCCATCTGGTCGCCTCATAGGAACGCATTGCAGGCGACCAGATGGCCGAGGCGATCTGGACGACCAGATGGCCGGGCACGAAAGGGAAGCCGCCCTGACTCTCCGGACCCCGTCCCGGGCACCGTCCTGGGCACCCTGCCACACGGCTGGACCCAGGACGGAGCCCCGGGTGGGGAGGCCATCCTCCCCAGGGCCCTCAGGGGCGACCAGATGGCCCGACTTCCCTGGAAGTCCCGATGAGGTACCATTCGCCTCCCGGATCCCAGGCAGGGCTCCAGGAGGTCGGGCACATTCGCGCCTAGGGTCCCCTGAGCCTCGCAGTGCGCACTTATTCCCAGAAAGAGCGGTAGCCTTCCTCCGGATTACTAGGCACAAGGTACTCTGGGACCCCTCTCGTCCTAGCGGTCCTCAGCCAGCAGCTGGATGGGCCAAGATGCCCCCCCAGCCCTGGGTCCGTCCCTGGGTCTGCCGCGTGGCAGGATAGGGTCCGGGAGGGCCCGGGCCTGGGGTCCCCGTCCCAACCGGGCTGCCGCACTGCCCGGGATGGCAGGGGTTCCGTTGTGCCCGGGGAGCCTGGCTGGGTTCAGGAGCTCAGGACGGGGCACTGTCCTGGGTCCTGCCGCGTGGCAGGGTGCCCGTGACGGGGTCCGGAGGGCCCGGGAAGGCTTCTCCTGCACCTCGGGGCCTGGGAACCCCGGTGGGGTCCAGGGGCCCCGCTGGGCCCCAGGTGGGGTGCTCCGGCCCACGGCCCTGTCCCCCGGGCCTGCCGCACTGCCAAAGGCCCGGGACGGGGGTTCCGTGGTGCCCGGGGAGCCTCCCCTTGCTCGGCTGGCTTCAGGAGCCCCGTCCGGGGACCCTGAGGGCCCCGGGGAGGGTGGCCTCCCCACCCGGGGCTCCGTCCTGGGTCCTGCCGCGCGGAAGTGTGCCCGGGACGGGGTCAGGAGGGTCAAGGCTGCTTCCCTTTCGTGCCCGGCCATCTGGTCGCCCAGATCCCCTCGGCCATCTGGTTGCCCGGATCCCATCGGCCATCTGGTCGTCCGCAATGCTTTCCTATGGGGCGACCAGATGGCCGCACTTCCCTGGAAGTCCCGATGAGGTGCCATTCACCTCCCGGATCCCAGCGAGGGCTCCAGGAGGTCGGGTACTTTCGCGCCTTGGGTCCCCTGAGCCTCGCGGTGAGCACTTGTTCCCAGAAAGAGGGGTAGCCTTCCTCCGGATTACTAGGGACAAGGTACTCTGGGACCCCTCATGGCCTAGCAGTCCTCAGCCGGCAGCAGGCTGGGCCAGGATGCCGCCCCAGCCCCGGGTCCGTCCCTGGGCCTGCCGCGTGGCAGGAAGCCCTGGATGGGGTCCGGGAGGGCCCGGAGAGGCGTCCCCTCTGCCTCCCGGCTCCCGGCTGGGGCCAGGGCGCCCCTCCGGGCCCCGGGTCAGGTGCTCCAGCTCTGGGCCCCGTCCCCCAGCGTGCCGCACTGCCAAAGGCCCATTACGAGGTTACGTGGTGCCCGGGGAGCCTCCCCTTGCTCAGCTGGGTTCAGAAGCTCCGTTCAGGGCCCCTGAGGGGCCCCGGGGAGGGCAGCCTCCCCACCCGGGGCTCCGTCCTGGGTCCTGTCGCGTGGCAGAGTGCCTGGGACGGGGTCTGGAGGGCCCGGGGTAGGCTTCCCCTGCGCCTCCAGGCCTGGGAGCACCGGCTGGATCCAGGGGCCCTGCCGGGCATCGGGTCAGGTGCTCGGGGTCAGGGCCCTGTCCCCTCGGCCTGCTGCACTGCCAAAGGCCCGGGACGGGGGTTCCGTGGTGCCCGGGGAGCCTCTCCTTGCTCGGATGGCTTCAGAAGCCCCGTCCAGGTCCCCTGAGGGCCCCGGGGAGGGTGGCCTCGCCACCCGGGGCTCCGTCCTGGGTCCAGCCGTGTGGCAGGGTGCCTGGGACGGTGCCCGGGACAGGGTCCGGAGGGTCCAGGCGGCTTCCCTTTCGTGCCCGGCCATCTGGTCGCCCAGATCGCCTCGGCCATCTGGTCGCCCGCAATGCTTTCCTATGGGGTGACCAGATGGCCGGACTTCCCTGGAAGTCCCGATGAGGTGCCATTCGCCTCCGGGATCCCAGCCACATTGTTAACAACAAAAGAGGTAGTGCCATCTAATTGCAATCACAGACTAAAATGGCATAAGGTTGCATGTCAGGAGGATGTACTGACTAGTATTAGAGAGTCAGTTGAACTCAAGAGCATAGAACTCTCATCGCTCAACACCGCCCAGGGTAATGAGCAGGGTTTCCAATTGAGTGAATCTTACAGGAGTTTAATAACGAAATTGGGCTCTTTTTATTGCTAGGGAGGCCCCGGACGGGCTCCTGAAGTCAGCCGAGCAAGGAGAGGTTCCCCGGGTACCACGGAACCCCCGTCCCGGGTCTTTGGCAGTGCGGCAGGCCAGGGGGACAGGGCCCTAGGCCCGAGCACCCGACCCGGGGCCCGGCTGGGCCCCTGGCCCCTACCGGTAGCCCGGAGGCACAGGGGACACCTCCCCAGGCCCTCCCTGACCCCATCCAGGGCTTACTGCCACGCTGCAGGCCCAGGGACGGACCCGGGGCTGGGGCGGCATCCTGGCCCATCCAGCTGCCGGCTGAGGACTGCTAGGCCGAGAGGGGTTCCAGAGTACCTTGTCCTTAGTAATCCGGAGGTAGGCTACCCCTCTTTCTGGGAACAAGTGCACACCGCGAAGCTCAGGGGACACTAGGCGCGAATGTGCCTGACCTCCTGGAGCCCTCGCTGGGATCCGGGAGTCAAATGGCACCTCATCGGGACTTCCAGGGAAGTCCGGCCATCTGGTCGCCTCATAGGAACGCATTGCAGGCGACCAGATGGCCGAGGCGATCTGGACGACCAGATGGCCGGGCACGAAAGGGAAGCCGCCCTGACTCTCCGGACCCCGTCCCGGGCACCGTCCTGGGCACCCTGCCACACGGCTGGACCCAGGACGGAGCCCCGGGTGGGGAGGCCATCCTCCCCAGGGCCCTCAGGGGCGACCAGATGGCCCGACTTCCCTGGAAGTCCCGATGAGGTACCATTCGCCTCCCGGATCCCAGCCAGGGCTCCAGGAGGTCGGGCACATTCGCGCCTAGGGTCCCCTGAGCCTCGCAGTGCGCACTTATTCCCAGAAAGAGCGGTAGCCTTCCTCCGGATTACTAGGCACAAGGTACTCTGGGACCCCTCTCGTCCTAGCGGTCCTCAGCCAGCAGCTGGATGGGCCAGGATGCCCCCCCAGCCCTGGGTACGTCCCGGGGTCTGCCGCGTGGCAGGATAGGGTCCGGGAGGGCCCGGGCCTGGGGTCCCCGTCCCAACCGGCCTGCCGCACTGCCCGGGATGGCAGGGGTTCCGTTGTGCCCGGGGAGCCTGGCTGGGTTCAGGAGCTCAGGACGGGGCACTGTCCTGGGTCCTGCCGCGTGGCAGGGTGCCCGTGACGGGGTCCGGAGGGCCCGGGAAGGCTTCTCCTGCACCTCGGGGCCTGGGAACCCCAGTGGGGTCCAGGGGCCCCGCTGGGCCCCAGGTGGGGTGCTCCGGCCCACGGCCCTGTCCTCCGGCCTAGGGCCCTGTCCCCCAGCCTGCCGCACTGCCATAGGCCCGGGGCGGGGTTTTGTGGTGCCCGGGGAGCCTCCCCGTGCTTGGCTGCCTTCAGGAGCTCCGCCCGGGGCCCCTGAGGGCCCCTGGGAGGGTGGCCTCCCCAGCCAGGGTCCGTCCTGGGTCCTGCCACGTGGAAGGGTGCCTGGGACAGGGTCCGGAGGGCCCGGGGTAGGCTTCCCCTGCGTCTCCAGGCCTGGGAGCCCTGGCTGTGTCCAGGGGCCCTGTCGGGCCCCAGGTTGCATGCTCGCGCCCAGGGCACTGTCCCCCGGGCCTGCCGCACTGCCAAAGGCCCGGGACGGGGGTTCCGTGGTGCCCGGGGAGCCTCCCCTTGCTCCGCTGGCTTCAGGAGCCCCGTCCGGGGACCCTGAGGGCCCCGGGGAGGGTGGCCTCCCCACCCGGGGCTCCGTCCTGGGTCCTGCCGCGCGGAAGTGTGCCCGGGACGGGGTCAGGAGGGTCAAGGCTGCTTCCCTTTCGTGCCCGGCCATCTGGTCGCCCAGATCCCCTCGGCCATCTGGTTGCCCGGATCCCATCGGCCATCTGGTCGTCCGCAATGCTTTCCTATGGGGCGACCAGATGGCCGCACTTCCCTGGAAGTCCCGATGAGGTGCCATTCGCCTCCCGGATCCCAGCGAGGGCTCCAGGAGGTCGGGTACTTTCGCGCCTTGGGTCCCCTGAGCCTCGCGGTGAGCACTTGTTCCCAGAAAGAGGGGTAGCCTTCCTCCGGATTACTAGGGACAAGGTACTCTGGGACCCCTCACGGCCTAGCAGTCCTCAGCCGGCATCAGGCTGGGCCAGGATGCCGCCCCAGCCCCGGGTCCGTCCCTGGGCCTGCCGCGTGGCAGGAAGCCCTGGATGGGGTCCGGGAGGGCCCGGAGAGGCGTCCCCTCCGCATCCCGGCTCCCGGCTGGGGCCAGGGCGCCCCTCCGGGCCCCGGGTCAGGTGCTCCAGCTCTGGGCCCCGTCCCCCAGCCTGCCGCACTGCCAAAGGCCCAGGACGAGGTTACGTGGTGCCCGGGGAGCCTCCCCTTGCTCAGCTGGGTTCAGAAGCTCCGTTCAGGGCCCCTGAGGGGCCCCAGGGAGGGCAGCCTCCCCACCCGGGGCTCCGTCCTGGGTCCTGTCGTGTGGCAGAGTGCCTGGGACGGGGTCTGGAGGGCCCGGGGTAGGCTTCCCCTGCGCCTCCAGGCCTGGGAGCACCGGCTGGATCCAGGGGCCCTGCCGGGCATCGGGTCAGGTGCTCGGGGTCAGGGCCCTGTCCCCCCGGCCTGCTGCACTGCCAAAGGCCCGGGACGGGGGTTCCGTGGTGCCCGGGGAGCCTCTCCTTGCTCGGATGGCTTCAGAAGCCCCGTCCAGGTCCCCTGAGGGCCCCGGGGAGGGTGGCCTCGCCACCCGGGGTTCCGTCCTGGGTCCAGCCGTGTGGCAGGGTGCCTGGGACGGTGCCCGGGACTGGGTCCGGAGGGTCCAGGCGGCTTCCCTTTCGTGCCCGGCCATCTGGTCGCCCAGATCGCCTCGGCCATCTGGTCGCCCGCAATGCTTTCCTATGGGGTGACCAGATGGCCGGACTTCCCTGGAAGTCCCGATGAGGTGCCATTCGCCTCCGGGATCCCAGCCAGGGCTCCAGGAGGTCAGGCACATTCGCGCCTAGGGTCCCCTGAGCCTCGCGGTGCGCACTTGATCCCATAACGAGGGTAAGCCTTCCTCCGGAATACTACGGACAAGGTACTCTGGGACCCCTCTCGGCGTAGCGGTCCTCAGCCGGCAGCTGGATGGGCCAGGATGCCGCCCCAGCCCCGGGTTCGTCCCTGGGTCTGCCGCGTGGCAGGATGCCCTGGATAGGGTCCAGGAGGGCCCTGGCCTGGGGTTCCCGTCCCCCGGCCTGCCGCACTGCCAAAGGCCCAGGACGGGGTTACGTGGTGCCCGGGGAGCCTCCCCTTGATCAGCTGGGTTCAGAAGCTCCATTCTGGGCCCCTGAGGGGCCCCGGGGAGGGCGGCCTCCCCACCCGGGGCTCCGTCCTGGGTCCTGCCGCGTGGCAGGGTGCCTGGGACGGGGTCTGGAGGGCCCGGGGTAGACTTCCCCTGCGCCTCCAGGCCTGGGAGCCCCGGCTGGATCCAGGGGCACTGCCGGGCCCCGGGTCGGGTGCTTGGGGTCAGGGCCCTGTCCCCCCGGCCTGCCGCACTGCCAAAGGCCCGGGAGGGGGGTTCCGAGGTGCCCGGGGAGCCTCTCCTTGCTCGGCTGGCCTCCCCAACCGGGGCACCGTCCTGGGTCCAGCCGGGTGGCAGGGTGCCCGGGACGGTGCCCGGGACCGGGTCCGGAGGGTCCAGGCAGCTTCCCTTTCGTGCCTGGCCATCTGGTCGCCCAGATCGCCTCGGCCATCTGGTCGCCCGCAATTGATTGATTGATTGTGGGTTTCTAAAGTGTTAGAATCGACTTCCGAAGGAGTATTTCTGCGCTGTAGACCGCTGGGGAACCCGTCCTGGCATTCCCTGTCAGATGGTCCCTACTGGGTATCTCCAAAGTGAAATCAGGCATCCCCGGCGTATGTGGGGGGCCGTTGTGGAGATGAGGCAAGCTAATGCCCAGAGTTGCCGAGTGTGATCCCTAGTTAGAGTAGGCACCGAGGCGAGAATTATCGAGTCCGTTGACCCTGGTCCAAGACCCTGCCGCATCGGGAATTGAACCCTGGTCCTGGGCCATCCTCCGCTCCCGGGTCTGCCGCCTCTAACCAGTGAGCCACACCACTCCTCCACAATGCTTTCCTATGGGGCGACCAGATTGCCGGACTTCCCTGGAAGTCCCGATGAGGTGCCATTTGCCTCCGGGATCCCAGCCAGGGCTCCAGGAGGTCGGGCACATTCGTGTCTAGGGTCCCCTGAGCCTCGCAGTGCGTACTTGTTCCGATAAAGAGGGGTAGCCTTCCTCCGGATTACTACGGACAAGGTACTCTGGGACCCCTCTCGGCCTAGCGGTCCTCAGCCGGCAGCTGGACGGGCCAGGATGCCGCCCCAGCCCCGGGTCCGTCCCTGGGTCTGCCGCGTGGCAGGATGCCCTGGATAGGGTCCGGGAGGGCCCTGGCCTGGGGTCCCCGTCCCCCCCGGCCTGCTGCACTGCCCGGGACGGCGGAGGTTCCGTTGTGCCCGGGGAGCCTGGCTGGGTTCAGGAGTTCCGTCTGGGGCTCCGTCCTGGGTCCTGCTGCGTGGCAGGGTGCAGTGACGGGGTCCGGAGGGCCCGGGGAGGCTTCTCCTGCGCCTCGGTGCCTGGGAACCCTGGTGGGGTCCAGGGGCCCTGCTGGGCCCCGGGTTGGGTGTTACGGCCCAGGGCCCTGTCCCCCGGCCTAGGGCCCTGTCCCCCGGCCTGCCGCACTGCCAAAGGCCCAGGAAGGGGGTTCCGTGCTGCCCGGGGAGCCTCCCCTTGCTTGGCTGGCTGCAGGAGCCCCGTCCGGGGCCCCTGGGGGCCCCGGGGAGGGTGGCCTCCCCACCCGGGGCTCCATCCTGGGTCCTGCCATGCGGCAGGGTGCCCGGGACGGGGTCTGGAGGGTCCAGGTGGCTTCCCTTTTGTGCCCGGCCATCTGGTTGCCCAGATCCCCTCGGCCATCTGGTTGCTCGGATCCCATCGGCCATCTGGTCGCCCGCAATGCTTTCCTATGGGGCGACCAGATGGCCGGACTTCCCTGGAAGTCCAGATGAGGTGCCATTCGCCTCCCGGATCCCAGTGAGGGCTCCAGGAGGTCAGGTACTTTCGCGCCTTGGGTCCCTTGAGCCTCGCGGTGCGCACTTGTTCCCAGAAAGAGGGGTTGCCTTCCTCTGGATTACTAGGGACAAGGTACTCTGGGACCCCTCACGGCCTAGAAGTCCTCAGCCGGCAGCTGGCTGGGCCAGGATGCCGCCCCAGCCCCGGGTCCGTCCCTGGGCCTGCCTCGTGGCTGGAAGCCCTGGATGGGGTCCGGAGGGCCCGGGGAGGTGTCCTCCGGGCTCCCGGCTGGGGCCATGGGCCCTACCAGGCCCTGGGTCGGGTGCCCCAGCTCTGGGCCCCGTCCCCCGGCCCGTCGCACTGCCAAAGGCCCGGGACGGGTTTCCGTGGTGCCCGGGGAGCCTCCCCTTGCTCGGCTGGGTTCAGAAGCTCCGTCCAGGGCCCCTGAGGGGCCCCGGGGAGGGCGGCCTCCCCACCCAGTGCTCCGTCCTGGGTCCTGCCGCATGGCAGGGTGCCTGGGACGGGGTCTGGAGGGCCCGGGGTAGGCTTCCCCTGTGCATCCAGGCCTGGGAGCCGCGGCTGGATCCAGGGGCCCCGCCGGGCCCCTGGTCGGGTTTTCGGGGTCAAGGCCCTGTCCCCCCAGCCTGCCGCAAACCCAAAACGCACAATGAACCCTAAAATGACCCCCTTCACCCCTAAAATTACCCCTGCACCGCAAAACCTAAACGCACCCTGAACCCCAAAAATATCCCAGCACCCCAAAACCTAAACGCACACTGAACCCTAAAATTACCCCTACACCCCGAAACCCTAACCCACGCTGAACCCTAAAAATACCTCAGTACCCCAAAACCTAAACACACCCTGTACTCTAAAAATTCCCCAGCAGCCCAAAACCTTTATATATATATATATATTCTATTTATTCTATCTTTTGCAGTGCCATCATCCCCCTTCACAAAAGTGAAGGGGGGTGATGGCACTGCAAAAGATATAATAAATCGTTACACTGTTAAACTGTGGGAGTGCTGCGTGTTATTTGCTACTTGCAACTTGGTTGAGGAATATATATATATATATATTCACTGAAAAAACCATAGGTTATAGACCATATATAGTTAGGAATTAGCATTTACAAAACCTTGAAAATTCACTGAAAAAACCATAGGTAGGCTGTGGGGTTTTAGGTTTAAACCTATAATAACTGATAAAACCCCACTGAAAGAAAAATAGCCCTCACCGGTGAAAACATATAGACACTGAAAAAACACCTGCACAACCACTAACTAAATGCCAATCAAAGAAAGGAAAAAGAGAGTGAAAGAATCATTTTTTTTCCTGAAGAGGTCAATATAATTTAACTTTGTTATACAAGCTAGCAGTAAGAAAGACTGGCTAACATTATTCTGCTTGAGTTTTGTTCCTTAGGGATGCCACTAAAATATTGGTTCTTCTTCCTTTTACTTTTTCCAGTTTTGTGGACTTTGGTCTAAAGATGCAGGGTTTAGTGTCATATTTTAGATGTAGTTTAATTATTTTATAAACTGAAGAGAATCAGGAAATATCAAACTCCTATTTGATTTTTTTGACTGTATTTGATTCTTACACTGATAGGTAAAATGGCTGGTTTCATAAAAATCTTTCCTAATATGTGTCATCAAATTTACCCACAGAGAATTGGGTACACACCCTTAATACATCAGACCATAGTTTCTAGTGGGTCAGTATTGATAGTAGGTGAATTGCCAACACCTCAGGCTTAAACATTCAATGCAAGGTTTAGTGACAAGTATATATATCACCAAGCATCTGGGATAGTGGTGAAAACATGACACCAGACTTTTGGAAAACATGTAATGCAGTGTCACTTGTAATGCTCTGCAAAAAAAGGTTCTTTCCAAGTTCAACAAAGATTGGAGCGATTTTGTTTGTATTTGCAGTGATTCAGCTATGTATGTAAAAAAGTTGTGTGATGACCTGTCAAATTGATACCCGAGCTGAAGTGATTCCCTGTAGGAGATCCTTGCCACTTGTTAGATGATATGCTGAAAGCATCTTTACAGTCTTCAGAGTTAATGAGGGATGCTATTGACTTTTTAGTCCATTCTGGTGCATTGTTTTCTTATACACATGAACTAAAACGCAAATATTTATCATTTTGTGCTTTATGTGGCATCAAAGAAAGAGTCATCCCAACTGCGTCCCTTAGCTGATGGTTCTTATCCCAAGGGGCTATGAATGCTGAGAGGGCCTTTTCACAGAAGTTTACATGGAAAGGAAAGAGCGAGTGCACATGACCCAAAGACTCACTGAAGAAATACTGTATGGTGTACTACAATAAGATTGATTTGCAAAAATGTTTTGGGACCTCATAATCAATATATGTACACTGTTTATATACCATGTTCTTTCAGTGCAGAAAGCAAGCAATAATAAAAGCAAAACGTTCCATAAACACCGGAAAAGCACGTTTTCTGTTGTTACACCGGAAAAGCATGTTTTCTGTTGTTTTTAGTGGTGCAAAAATGTGTAACCACTGATAACAACTGTTTTTTAAGATATTGAAAACACTGAAAAAACCCCACCAGAATTTGCCAAAAATAGAAACTGAAAACAGAAAAGCCTAACCATAGGTTATAGACCATATATAGTTAGGAATTAGCATTTACAAAACCTTATTTTACTCACACAAAACCATTGAAATTCCATATATAGTTAGTTGCACTAACTATATATCGCGCACCCGCAATCCACTGCTGATGATGTCACATATTACATCATTCATGACATGGTCAGTGACATCACTGATGACATCACTGATGACATCTCAAATGACATCACTGATGACATCACTGATGACAACATCCAGTGACTGTATGTTTCTGTAAAGTTAAAATATGTCTTACATATTGAAGAATGAGTGGATGTATAAGTGTCTGGATGAAGGATTTAGTAGGTGCATGACTGACTGTATAAGTGACTGATTAAATGTGTCTCACTGAGTGCATGGGTTAGTGACTAAACTGTTTTAAATTGTGCATCATTGTGTCTGTTGTTTTGTAATCTGATGCATGTGTTGATCATTAGCTATATGACTAACTATATGGGTTATTGATTAGTTGCCCAAGTATTTGTATGGGAGACTGAGTGTGTGTGTGGGTGTCTGGGAGGTGTATGACTCTGTGCATAGATGTGTGAGCAGTTGATTCACTAGATGTATGGGTTCAAAAGTGCATGTGGAAACAGCTGTATGGGCGGTTGACTGTGTGCATGAGTGTATTGGTGAGTGAATGGATATCTCAGTGCTACATGTCAAAGTAAGTACATATGTAAAACACAGTACATGTGATAGTTGACATATATAAATAACTGTGCATAAGAGCCAGTGAATGTGTGAGTGGCTGTATGGATTATTGTGAACTTGTATCAGGGATTGTATAACAGAGTAAATATGTGTTATTATATGTTCCAATAAGTAAGGTGTGTATAACTATATAGTTGAGGAAATGGAGGTGTGATTGATTCTTTGCAAGACTGACTAGGTGTGTGAGTAACTCCATGGATGAGTGACAGTCTGTGAGTGTCTGTTTACACTGAGTGTATCTAAGGTTATATTAGAGTCTGAAGAGGTTCATCGTATCATCACATGAATGATGTCATCAGTGATGTGATCAGTAATGTCAAATGAGATGTCATCAGTGATGTCATCAGTGATGTCATTTGAGATGTCATCAGTGATGTCATCAGTGATGTCACTGACCATGTCATGAATGATGTAATATGTGACATCATCAGCAGTGGATTGCGGGTGCGCGATATATAGTTAGTGCAACTAACTATATATGGAATTTCAATGGTTTTGTGTGAGTAAAATAAGGTTTTGTAAATGCTAATTCCTAACTATATATGGTCTATAACCTATGGTTTTTTCAGTGAATTTTCAAGGTTTTGTAAATGCTAATTCCTAACTATATATGGTCTATAACCTATGGTTTTTTCAGTGAATTTCATTGGTTTTTTAACAGCTAATATCTGTAGCTGTAAAATGTATTCTTCTTTAAATCCAAAAAGATATTTTATATGTTTATTAATAACTTTTTTTTTAAATATTTTTTTTTCTTCGTTCCCGCTTCGCGAATCGGGAAGCTTCCCGTTAGCTGACCTTGATGCCGCGAAATAGACCGCGAGCCGGTACACGTTTCTTTACCGCAACTGCCGCGTTAGAAAACAACATCGTGACGCCTCCCGTCCGCATGACGTTTCGCGTTGTCGCGTGATACGTCATATGACGTGCTACGTTAGCGAACTCGTACGCTTACCGAGTCGCAAAGCACAGGTTTCTGGAAGCAAACCGGGAGGCCCTGCAAAGCGCGTAACGTAAACACAGCAGGTCATGTGACTTGGTAATAACACTTTTCATTGGTTCATTTCACTTTCGGTTTCCTAATGATGTAAGACTAGGTCATATGATCTAAAATGAACACTTTTCATTGGTTGAGAACTATTTTTTTTCCCAAATGGTGAAAATCCCTCCTTCTTTCCTCACTCTGACTTTCATCATTGTGAGAGAAAGACCCTTTGTTACCAGTGAGCAATGGCTTCTTTACTAGCTTCAGCTGGTGCTTCCCCACCACCTCCACCACATCCAAGGAAGAGTGGACCACCTGCTAAAGTTATAATTCAGCAAGAAGAGGAAGAAGAGGAACAGGACGACCTAGATAATCTCCCTATTATGGCCAGAAGATCTGTTGTACCGGAAGTAACGGGACCAGAGGGCAGGGAGATGGTGCCAAATATACAAACGAGATTTCGTGAAGTAAAACAAGTCTGCGTACATTGCAGTGGAATCATTTGCTACGGAGAAAGTAGCATCACTCTGATCAACAGAGCTATTGACAATCATGCTCATGTTTGTCCGAAACTCCCCAAACAATAAATTATTTTTTTTGTTTTCTTGCTCCTGTTGAGCCCTTTACAATGAATCGTTTTCGTTGCCCCCTCCGAAAAAAAAACAAAAAAAATATAAAACTGTTCAGAAAAATTCAAAAAAAGTAAAAAAATGTTCAGAAAAATAATAAAAAAAATATAAAACAACAAAAACAATTTAAAAAAAAGTTCTTTTCAGAACTACCTCCCCGTTATTAAAAAATTGGTACAATATTTGCAACTGTGCCAACCTCTATTTCTCTTAGTTCGCTTCCCAGTTCGCTCCCCGGTACGCGAACCGGAAGCGAACCCAAATTTTTTTTTTTTTAAAAAAGAACAGTAAGTATAAGGGAAGGAAACAGACAGTTATGTTAAAAGAAAGACAGCTATAGGGGAGTAAACTAGAGATACTATTACCCGTAATCCACTGCTGATGATGTCACATATTACATCATTCATGACATGCTCAGTGACATCATCAGCAGAGGATTGCGGGTAACAGTATCCCTAGTTTATTCCCTATAGCTGTGTTTCTTTTAACATAACTGTCTGTTTCCTTCCCTTATACTTACTGTTCTTTTTAAAAAAAAATTTTAGATCAGTCAGAAACAGTGAAAGTAATGAAATATAAAAGACTACGTAGAATATGAGCACTGTATGCAACAACTTTGACACTTACAGAAGCCTCACCTTCTCCATGCCTCCTACACAGTTCTACATGTACATCATAAATGCAAACAGAACAGAATTAATTATACATGTTAAATGGTTTATTTTTGCTGTTCTCAGAATGTATCAAATTTCACTAAAACAGTGACTTGAAGGTATTCATCATATAACAGCGGGGAAAAAAAAACACAATCAAAATGATTGTGTTTAAAAAACCCATACAACATTACAAATCAGAATTCAGAACTCCTTAAAGTTAACTTACTTTCCATGACGGCCAAAGATGTCCTATGAACAGCTTACACTCTGTTGTGCTGTTATTACTTTCAACCCGCCACTTTCTGAAAGAAAACCTCCATCGTTTTCAAAAACATGTTACATACAATAAATGACTTCTTGCTCTCTACCACAAGTATCCACAAGGCGAAATCTTGTCAGAGCCATGTATAACTCTTGGATTTCTTGTTAGCCAATCCCGTCTTTTCGCATTTCCGCATTCAAAGTGCACGTATTTCTCAATAACGTCCAGTGTTATGGTAAAAAGTTATGTCTCTGTACTACACTTATCCTCAAGGCCAAATAGTGTAGGAGCCATGAGAACTTCTTGAAATTCCTCAGAGCACATCCCGAGATTCTTTCCCTAAAATGTTGGTTTTAAAAACACCAGGTAAGAGTTTTTAAGGCCATATGGCAATTTTTTTTTGAAAATTAAAACAGAATCATTGCAGAATGACCAGCCATTTCTACACTTTAAATAAGCTGTATAATGTCCTGATGTTATTGAAGGACCATCATGATATATAATTGCTACAGTTACAAAAGTCCTTCCTGATATTGACAACTGTGAAGCCACACAATTTTTAATTAAAGTTGTCAATTTTGTTCCATCAGGCCTACATCGTTGGCACATTAAAATGACATACTGGCCATATGTTCGTATAAATAATGTGGACATCATTTCAGATTTACATTGCCTACACTCCATATTGTGATCAGCTGCTTTTACTAGCTTATTAAAAGAGACTGATTTACTGTCTGGCAAAGTTAAATATATAAATCTTTCTGAGTCTACACTAGTACTACTTGATACCCTACAGTTCTCGCAGTCATGCTGCCATTGATAAGAAAGCCCAAACAGGTGATCTACATCTACACCTTCAGCATGCAATACATCAAGCATATACATTAAAAACTCCTGACAATCTTGCTGACTATTTTGAGAGAATTGTGTTTGGCCTGAACATCTGTCTAACAGATTTCGAATTTCAGACACACTTTCTATGTTTGTTCTATCAGTGCTACATTTCTCTAACACAGAATTTAACAAACTGCAAAATCTTTGATCAGAATTGACCACAATCTCTTCTTTTACATTTTGTAGAGAAAACAAAACATTAACCACTACATTAGCATAGCAGTTGACACCAGAACTGTTTTCAAATTGAAAACCAACAACATCTTCAACAGAATCCTTTTTGTTTCTGCTTATAATTTCAGGTTCATCGACTTTTCGTCTTTTTGCTACAACCTCCCCAGTATTGGTCACATTTCTTCGTTTCCGGCCTACCACACGTTTCTCAAACAAAGGATACTGAGGCAAATGTGGCGCATACTCTCTTCTCAACCTATTGTATTCCTTAACACAATCTAGATCCGCACAAATGTTTGTGACATCACACTCAATCAAGTACAATCCCGATAAAGTCCTAACTCGTGACAATGCCACATATGCCATACCCTCCTTGAACACAGAACTGCCAATATTCACCAATGCACAGTCTACACTTAAACCTTGCGATTTATGGATTGTCACCGCATATGCCAAGCAAACAGGAAACTGCTTACGACGAACATATAAGTCTTTTACAAGCAAAAATCTAGCAGAACAACGAGCAATTAGCTGTACTTCCTCAATGCCATCAAATTTAATTTTTAAAAATTCAATTCCATCTCTATTTCTGTATTTCACAAAATCAACAACATTACCCATTGATCCATTTACCAGACCTCTTTCAACATGTAAATTCCTTCTTAAAATTATACGGCAGTTCAAGCACACATTCAGAGTCTTCTCAAAACCCGCAATTTTAGATATACTCTTCTCTAATGAATCCAATTTTGTTTTCAGATTCTCAGACAAAATCATTGTTGATCCCATATGCTCTACTCTGTCAATAGCTTCCAATGTCACAATCTCTTGCTTTTCTAAATGCAACATTTTGTTGTTGAATTTGGCACATTCTGCAAGAGTTGGCATCAAACATATTCCAGATTTTTTCTCAGTAACTTTCTGAAAAATATTCTCAGGCACAACATCTTCGTCTGGATATAAATTTGTCAGTAATCGTGCATGTAAAGCTTCTTTCCCATGCTCGGTCACTTTTCCAATTATAACATCTTGTAGAATAGTCTTGTAAACTTCATCCTTTGCCTGACGCATATTTTCATGCAGTTCAGCATAATTGAAGTTTAACCATATATTGACGTTGCCAATACTCCCTAAGCACTTCCTGGTATCTTCATGCGTGAGCATTTTGAACACAGGTTGCCCTTTCACTGGTGTCAGCTGCAGAAGATCTCCGAAAACAATGATGTGTTTGCCACCAAATAACACATCATACTCTGTTTTGAGAACTTCTTGCATTCTCAAATGCACAAAGGCAAGCATGACATTGGAAACCATGCTTACTTCGTCAATGATAAGAAGTTTCATTTTCCTCAAGACTCTTGAAACTTCAAAACAAGCATCTCCAGATAGCTTGTGATATTCTAATTTGTTGTCATGCTCCACTGGCAGCATCAGTAAACGATGTAAAGTAATCCCTTTAATGTTATGTGCTGCCAGTCCAGTTGGAGCGGTGACAACACAAGACAGCGATGACTCTGTCCTTTCCTGCAAATAACATGAAATTGCTTTAATAAGGAAACTTTTTCCAGTTCCCGCTTCTCCACTCACGTACAGTCGGACAGGCTTCAACGACGTACATGAGCACTCTTTCTTGTCATGACTTAATCCATGATCAATTTGCATGGTAAGTTCGTCATATATTTTCCTCTGCTCAACGTTGAGTTGTCTTTCCAACTCTTCTAAGTTAACCGCATCCTCCTGAGCATGTGCCATGGCTCTTTCCACTTCATTCATAGCAGTGACAGCTTCATTTTCGATAAGAGGTCCTCCTAGTGGATCCTGACTCAATGAAGCAGAACTCTGACTGTCCTGAGAACTGTCTCTGGCAATCTCGGCTGCAATCGTTGCTTCCTGCTCAATTTCCACATTCAACATTTCTACATATTTGGGAAAAGCAGGACATTCTATGGTCTCCTTGGCAGCATTGAATGAGTCTTCGTAACAAAGGAAATCTCCAAGCAGTTCCTCTTCTGCACGCCAAGGCTTAAAAAGTTGCAAAAGTGCTAAATAGAAAAACTCCTTTTTTGCAGGAGATTCGCCACTCAATTTTCGATGGTTTATCAAGTGGCATTTTCTTTGCTTGACCAGACATCCCTCACTTCCTATTACAGCATACACTCCTTTCTCAGTATCTTCTTTGATGTTCCTCTTGAATATGTAATTTTGCAGAACCTCATACAGACAAACATTCTCGAGGTGACTGCTTCGATTTGGATAATATGTATCCAACATGTTGCTCTTCAAAATGTCGGTACTGTTTGGCTCCTTTTCCGCCAAATACTCAATTTCCCGCACAGGTTTCAGAACTCGATTACGCGTTGCAGCAAGACCAACACTCGCCCAAACGATACTCCTGGACTTGGCATAGAGACTTGCTGAAGACAACCGGTCAGAACATTCGTAAGCTCCGATTTCTCGATGCGACAACATCTTCAGACTGAAACTGTATAACTTCTTGCTGAGGCTCTTTTCATGGGAAATGTCCTCCCACATATCCTTCAATTCTGTCTTCTCTTTTTTGGTGATGTAAGATGTCACATACCGAGCCACAGCCATACAGTTATCAGCCACAAACTGTATATCCATGTTAGCATTCCACATGGACAAAATCACCGGGTTGTAGTCGTTGATGTACTTAGACTCTTCGTTCCTCTTCAAATTGTATGTGTTTTTAGGTGATTTCTTCATCACATTATGTCGCAGCGAAGACATCAAACTGTTCACTCTTCCTTTAGAAATCACCGATCGTGGAAAGCCGAAACGACATTTGGTGTAGAACTTGTCTTTGTTCCGGAATTTACGACGACAGTACTTTCCACATCGATGGCTTTGGAAACGTAGAACTTTTTCTCTTAGGCTTTTTTTCTCCTTTGCGTTTGGAACAGCACACGTAGAATACTGTTCTATGAAACTCATCACTGAGTCGTCTGCATCCGTTCCAAATTTAGGTGCATCCTTGATCCACAGCAACATATGTATATGAGGAGCACCTCTTGCTTGGTACTCCTTCCTCCAGAAGAAATCCAACACCTCTCCAAGAGGTGGATTCTTCTTATTCATGATGAAAGACATCATACCTTCAAATCTATGATTGAAGTACCTACATACATTGACTGGATCCAAAGAGCACAGTTCTCCGGGTGTCTTGAATTCGATGTTTTCTACGTTAGCATTTGCCTCTCGTAGAAATTCAAGTAAGTCTTCCCAGCCATACTCAGCACAGCTCAAAGTGAGGAACCATGTGGGAGTTCCTAAGTTCCTCAGCATACATTTTAAATCACCATGACGACGGTACCAGTACTCATTAGTACCACGCTGACACGCCATGAGATTAATCAGGTGAGAATCCAAAATACTGTCTTGGACATTGACTTTATCCATAAAGTCACTTGCCGAGATGTTTTGCATGTGTATACCACTTTTCAAGATGTGGTTCACTGCATATGACAGTCCAGACAGATCGCTTTCAAACAGGAGATGAAACAAATAAGGAATGCATTGTCGAAACCTAGGATCTCCTGCATACAATCGCAAAGTCCGGTATTCAGAAGCAGGAATTTGATGAGGTCGCTCATCATATCTTCCTCCCTGACCTGTTGGAAAAAGCTGTGGGAAACACCGAGCTTCCAAACTTTCCTCCCAAACACTAATGGGACTCCCTTTCGCTTGTTTCATTTGAAACAACTCAATAGCATTCCCCATGACTTCCTTGGAATGCAAAGGATGAACACTATAATGTTCATATATTTCTTCACTAGTACAGGGTTCTACTTTCTCAATTTGACCAGCACACAAATCGCTATCCTCTTCCTCACTTACTTCCTCTTCTGCAACATATACATTTTTATAGTATTTATTATATTTTTTTCAAATACAATGTTGCCCTTTTGACTTTCCTAACATCTACTAAATCTTGCCATATTTTCTTATTCTTTGTCGGAACCCCATTAACTAAGATAACAAGAGGTTCCTCTTCCACTTTTTCTACTCCAATTGTGTTAATGTTTTTCTTCAAATCTAGAGGCAAATAAACAACTCTTCCCTTTAATCCTCTCTGTAAATCTGATGGAGGCAATTTCCCTGTCTTTGGCTCCATTCTTACAATAGCCTGAAAGGGATGGATACTTTGAATCAAAATAGATTCATAAGTATTTAAATCCTTCAATTCAGAAGGAATCTCAACCAATTCCAGATTATTATGAACTGCTCTAGCAGGCATCTGGTTTTGATTTAATTTGTTACAACAATAAGTACACACACGTTGATCCAATCCCAAATCAAAACAATTTTCTACCATCAAGTATGTTGTAAAATCCTTCCATTCACTATTATTTTCCCTTTCACTTTTTCCATATAAATCCACTAACTTAGTCTGATTCTTATAATAAGTGCGTCGACAACACACACAAGTGAAATTTGGCCTCTCACTTGATTTCACCTCAAACGTCGCAATTTCCCTCTGGAAATTATCTGTACTGGAAACCTGTACACTATCTTCCACATTACTCTCTTCTTCTTGGTCAATTTCAACATTCTCCTCTTTACTTCCAAAGTAACAAAACTCAATTTCTTCACATATATTCTTCACGTCTATTTCAGAACCATGCAAAAGAGCAGCGCATAATTGTTTAAGCATAATTGCTGGACTCTTAGCATAATACAACATTCTAACTAATTTCCTCACTTTATTATGATGCACTGCTAGCATCCTGAAATGATGAAAAACACTCTGGCATACTCTCCTGGAAAGACAAGCCAGTGAATGACCATGCAAACCTATCACTTCTCTCACTCTGCAAGGATCTAATTCTTGCAACAACTTCATTTTCTGCTTCAAACTTTTCTTACTAAATGACCGTATAAAATCACAAAGCAAATTGATGGAATCCTGTCGTACACTGCAAATACTACTACACTTCCAGGTGTACACAGGACCCTTAGGACGTCTCCCTAAAACCTCATTACCTAACACCTCTTCTATCTCTGTTCTCACAAGTTTTTCTTTTTCAACTGGACAACCATCTTTCACTTCATAAGCTCGACCACTGGTGTCAACTGCATGCACCAAATCATTATCCTGGAAATAACTCTCCTCATTAAAAAATGCCTCAGAGCTTGAACTATGCATCCATTCTCCAGAAAAAACTTCACAAAAATTACTACGATTAACTATTCTCTTCCATCTACTATTTCTTTTGAAATCATAAATTACCTTGTTTAGCTTCCTAATTCTATTGATTGTCAAAATAAATAACTTACGTTTAATTTCAAATGCCTGATCAATAACTTTCTCAACTATTTTTTTTCTCTTATAAAAAAACACTTTCTGCTGACCTTTCTTAATATTTTTTAACAAATTCCCAATTATCCTGTTGCGGAACATTCGTTTACGAATATCCCTAAACTGTTGTTTCCTTCTACTTTTATGCATAGAGTTATCTCTTACTCTAGCAGTAACATTTCTCATTGGCCTTTCCATACCATTTGAATTCTTTCTCCTTTTCTGGACTGAAACATTTTCTGTAGTAATATTTTTTTTACTACACATATTTCTTATGACTGTTTTTCGACTCTTACCCGGTGCTTTCTTGGTGACTTGACAAATCTTTTTGTTAGAGGACTGCTGCATTATTCCATGGTCCTGCTGTCTTTGACGTTTTGCAGCCTTTCTTACTCTTTCTTTGCTAGGCATCCTAAAATCTTGAAATAATCTGCAGTTGAATCTGTGGTAAAATATAATAAAAAAATGTTATTAACCACTATTACCCAACAGTAAATTAATAACAGTCATCAAAAACTTAACACACTACTTAAGTATATAATATACTGAAGCCTATCTCCAATTTTTCACTGAACAGGACTCATCTCTTCTTAACCTTGGATAAACCTCACCTACTCTGTGTCCCCTGCACATAATTAAATGTAAAGGGGCAGATTTATATTAACTAGCACATCCCCAGGGATGCACCAGTTAACGTGCACCGCTGCTCTGCCACCCACGGTGTGCCACATTTACAATCAGATAGGACAAAGCTACATCAAAACCCTGCGCCTGCTTGAAGCAGGCATAGATCTTGACGCAGGTAGGCTGAAAGCTAAAGCAACAACTAAGTGTCGTGTGCAGAAGTTACAAAAAAGGAAAAATGGCGTTTAAACCAGTAATGAGACCATGCTAACGTAATACAGAGTAAAAATATCCAGGATCTACATCAGTTTGGGGTTCACGAACCTGGCAGGTACAAGGCACTGAGGCTTTCCACCGTGCATGTCTCATCCCAAAACATATGTTGTTTGTGAATGAAACAATTTCCCAGACCAAATGCTTTGGATTGGCTACTTCTAAAAAATTAAACACCCCTACTATCCCGGAGTTAGAGGAATATGATGGTTGGAGTAATTTTACTCGTTGTCTATTAAAGATTTACAGGCCCTACTCCGTAATTCTTCCTTTAACATTTCCAGTATAAATCCAAAAGGTTGACTGCTTTGGCAACGTGCCTTATCCACGGTTTAATAACGCTGCCTTTTGCTTTATATAAGTTTTCAAATTGTATGAAATATATACCAATAGGTCGTTATTAACCTTTAGGTAGTGGTTTTCTTCATGAAGTCTGGTCGCTTCCATACACATACAGATTTTCAAAGATGATCAAGAACTTTATCTGAATGGAGAGGAATGCACTGAGACGCCAGATCATTCACTAATGTGTAGGCACATACAGTTACACGGTTCATGCAACAAACACCGACCAAATATGGCTTGCGTGTTGCAAGGCACACCAGTTCCTGCTATCATCCCCACGTTCAAGTTCTTGGAAAATGGTAGTTATTTGATGCTCAATAATGAAGATTGTTCTGGGTTAATTAAAAGTATTCATTTTATCGTAACAGTAAATGAACGGGTTATTTGCTGCAGAAATGTTCTATTTCCTCCCACACATGAACATAGGGAGTTTTCAATCTGGCCACAAATACCAACCTTGGGAGCACATTTCAACGGCATGGCAAGAATAAGAGCTATTTTGTCTCAGAGAGAGGTGGCCTTGAGTTCGGCCCGTGAAACTTTCGTGCTTCACACAGCGAACACCCGTACAGAGGTGCAGACCCTTTTAAATACAGATTCGCCTTTCCATTTCAGCAAGATGGTTCGGACTATCTCTAACGCGTCCTCCACAAAGGGCCTGGCGCACTTTTTTAAAGTTGTTACCAGTGGTCTCGTGACTTCATTTGAGAAAATCTTTGGAGTCATCCCTGCTTTCTTACATTCTATTTTTTCCACTCTGCTTCGTGGATTCCCATTTTTACTTGCATTACCAGCGGACGCTCTTGTGCTTTTTTACATTTTTAAATATGGATGTCCCTCCTGTGCAAGCTCCCGCCCTGCAGCTGCTGACACTGTTCCGCAATCGCATGCTAGAATATTATGGCACAATGCCGTTGGCGATATTAAGCACGGCATATGGATTATCTTTTGTATGCTGATGTGATTCCTTCAAATCTAAGACACTAAAGTATCGGCACGCCCTAAACCAACACAAAGAGACCTTCTTAGCAAATAATATATTATGTGTATTAGGGAGGGTGAGATATAAGCAGCCGCGGGCCGTGGAGGGAGTTACGGTGGGGCAGGGATGCGGGGAGGGGGAGGGGCAGGGTGGAGCCCTCTCCACCCTGCCCCTCCCCCTCCCCGCCTCCCTGCCCCACCGTAACTCCCTCCACGGCCCGCGGCTGCTTATAAGTGTTGCTAACTCTTATTCATTTACAGCATGTTAACATACTGTCACCATTCGCTTTTTATGTACTATTGACTATGCTGGTAATTTTGCTACTGATAATATGTGTACTTGTATAATCTAAGATACTACGCCTGAGAAGACGGCATTAGTAAATAAACATTTCAAATACACATGTGTTCTTCTTAACTCCATGTTCTCGTTTCTAAGAAATATATAACGACCGACTGTTCATGAGTTCCACGTATCCTGAGGTACTATAAGTTCATATTCTGGATTGTCTAAACATTGAGAGTTTGTTATATCCAATGTGACACTGTACCTAGCTTGCTAAGGGGTTTTGATTACTAAGGTGAGTTTTGGGACACCCTAATTCGCCGAGGTTCCAATCCTCTGTCCACAGTTCTGTGTCAGAACAGAAACCCTGCGACAGGGGCACCCCTCAACCTTACTGGAGCTTCATCACACTTGCGATACAACTCCAGCAATGCGCCAACTTTACGGCACAAATACGTCACGCATCTGTGCTGTTTTTGCCCCATGATGCGCCGCATTGTAAATGCAGCACACCATGGGTGTCGGAACAGCGGCACAGAATGACTAACACATCCCTGGTGATGCGCCAGTCATCATAAATCTATCCCTATGCTTCTTATCTTGTTAGAGATAAACCGCCATATGTATCATCAAAGTTTTTTGCATTTCCTAAATAGCGAACTTTAAGGAATAAATAGCGATTCTTTACCATTCCTAGTTTGCGATGACCTATTTGCTAATTACAAATTACCCATTCATTTCCATGCAGCAGGAGGCCCATAGGAATGAAGGTGCAATTTGCGATTAGCAATTACCTCATCGCAAATTACGAATTTTTCCGACGGTGCAGGGGTGTCTCAAGAACACCCTGCTGCACCCCTGAAAAAGAAATTTGGGGTCATATGGCGCACATACATTTTGAAAACATTCCTTTACCTCAAAAACGATTTTCAACTCATAATTTGAAAACACTGCACATGGGGAAATGACTTAAAATGTCCTTAAGACACATAAAAGCATTTTTTGATTGCCTTTGCAGCATGTTTCAGTCACCTTTAACATGCCTATGTAACGGAAACATTCAAAATCTAAATTTGACATGCACAGGTGGGAGCATATTTACAAGCAATTTGCTCCACAGACAAATTTCTTACATTGAAATGGGAAAAATAACATCAGAGACTCTCAATTACCTTATAAAGAAGCAGACACCATTATGTCCTTCTCATCAATATTAAAACCATTGCTTTTTCTCAAAAACGATTTACAAGTCATAATTTGAAAACACTCCACAGCTCCTATGCACATAAAAGCCCTGTCAGTACTAATACTTCACATTTTCTCCAATTACAATTTCTCAAAGAAACAAAATCTATTTGTGAAACACTTGAGACAAAGCAACATTTGAAAAACACAACTTTCTTCATAATTTTCTCCTTAAAGCACACTATTTTCTATCTAAATTAAAGAAATCTTTTCTCACCTTAGCAAATACTTTGAGTTTCAAAACAGTCTCAGAAACACACCAATTTGTCTTCAGCAGAGCAAAAGGTATGCACTCCAGAGTCTGCAGCTATCAAAAGCACAGAAATGCTGTAATTCCTCACACATATCTCTCATGTCACCCAATCAAAACTCTTCCCTCACTTTTTTTCAAAGCAAAACCCTTCCCCCCTCTGCCCCCTCTCTGCTTTTTCTGCATAGCAACCACCTCTTGCAAGACCTCTCACACAACAATGTTGCAATTGAACTCTGAACTCTCAGTGCACCTGCATATCCAGAGCATTCTTTCATTTAATGATTTTTTCTTCGCCACTCAAAATACATCTTTCAACGAACTCATCCATGCACACTAACTTTCTGTTTTCAGCAATCAAAATCCACCAATCACTCTTACTGCTTCATTAACACAGAAACTCCTCAGTTTTTTTCATTTTACACTCTCATTTTTTCAACTGCCATTTCATTGCCACACTTCATCTGACTGCAGCAGAACCTTCTCTCACCATGTTTTCTGTCTGGATTGTTGGACATAGTTACATCTATTGGGCTCAAAGGTACGCTGAAAACAGGAATTTACCTAACCTCAATTTACAAGATGTGGAAATTAAGTGGTTTGGCCACAGAGGATTAAAATGTCACCAATTGATACCATTGGTGAAAACCTTTATGCATTTGCCAAAACCTGACCTGTTAATTGTGCACTGTGGAGGTAATGATTTGGGCACTTTGACTGGGGTAGGTCTGGAAATGCTTTTAAAGGACACCTTTGGAGTTCTGGACTTTTTGGTTCCGTCCAGAGGTGTCAGGGACAACACCCGAAGGCCCCGGAGTTCAACCTGTCTCGGTGCACAAACAAACAGAAACACGGGCTTCTCGATGGTGGCGTCAAAGACCAAAGGTTTATTACTGCAGGGACACAGAAGTCACAGAAACTGCACACGGGCAGTGTCTAGGAGCCTGTTCAATTTGTACAAAGAGGGTTGTTCCTTATATACCAAATATTCTGCTCGGGGCAAATTCTTTACATGTTACCACAGTTCTAAACATTCGTGTCTTAAACAATAAATATTGGCGTTTGTACAGGAATCGTCAACAGTATCTGATGTCAAAACATTACGAATGAGGGGTTCCCACTAGTCCATCATAATCCCATGTCAATTCTTCCTTCAAGACCCGGACCGCCTCATCGTAAATTTCGTTACCTCCCCCTAATAAAGGCCCAGAAGGAAAGGAGCAGAGCCAGGTGTGGAAGATAGAAAGACAGGGTAAGAGATGTTTGTGGGTCGTAAATGGGCACGGTTACCAGCTTCGGCCGCCTAATCATGATCAGGCCAACGAACACAAGAACCAGTATAGCAGGACTGGCCTCAGGCTGGGGAGGCAGTTCTTGCCGAGTCATGCTGCTACAGCGTTGCTGGCCTAAGGTGCACGTGTCACTCGCAAGGTGAATCGCCGGCTAAAGCCTACGTGTCCTTAAATGAAAAGAGGTCATTGCGTGTCCATTGACTATGTGAGGGCGAGGAATACAAAATGGCTCCCGTGTTCTAAGATGGATGCCACGGGTAGAACAGAAATGTGTTTGTAACTGGAGTGCTCTTGCTCGTAGCATAGCGAAAACATCAGGATATACTAAATGGATCATTTGCGGTTCACTGATACCGAAATTATGTATTTACGACAATGTTTACAAACACGAATAAAATCGTCACGGAACCTCAGACCCTCCTTTTGCCCTTACATAGGCAATTACTCAGTCTATGTCAGAGTCAGAGTCTAATTCTATGCTCATTAGGTCAGTGACATGTTGTTGTATCATCATCCTGTCTCGTGCCTTTTCTCCTAATGCAGGTGGTTTTCTGAAACAGGTTGCAGCACAGAGACTACACAGAGCGGGACCACATTGGATAATAAGACAGCACGAGAACAGAAATACTAGGATGACACCAATGACCATCAGAACCTTCCATCCCCACGCTGATACCAGAGTCCAAAACCACTCCATGAAGGACCAGTTTCCCTTATCTACGTGTATAGAGTCGGAAATCTTGTGTAGCTTAGAGATTGCTTCATAGACTGTTGGAGCATTATTTGGAATAAAGACACAGCAGCTCGATTGGATCATTCTGCATACCCCACCTCGATCTGCAAGTATTACGTCTAGAACCATACGGTTCTGCAACGTCATGAGACGATCCGCCTGAAGCTCAGCTGTTAAGTTACTAAGGGCACCAGCAGTTTCTGTAATAGTAGATTCAACTACCCGTGTTAGTTGACGTAGATTTCTACTATTGGCCATAGGCCCCCAAAACGGAAGAAAACCTTTGAAAAAGTCTCCAGCTTCTTGACCAGCGGTATCTTCCTTGCTGAAGACACCTCTTGCTACTCTGGTCTTGTGATAATCTGAAGAAGCAGTGTATGTCGGGGGTAACAATCGAGCAATATAACATGAACCTGAAAAGTCAGCAGGCAGCCATGTATATGCTCTGTCCTGACAGATGAAGTAGGTACCCCTAGCAGTCAGGAAGGCAGGGGAGGAGTTAGACGGAAATACGTAAGTCTCAACGCACTCACTCCTCCCTAGTTGAGCTCTCAGATTTCTCCCATTTCCTTGCAAACAGACCTGACCTCGGTGAGGCACGACCCAAACTGAAGTGGAGCTTTTACGCTTGCTTTCTCCCAAGCTAAGGCGATACTCTGTAGAGTTCCAACTCAAATACACCCGTAATTCATCTCTAGGGTAAGATGGAGTATTATTGACGTCTTTAATCATATCAATAATTCCCTGGACTAAAGCTTTGTTGGCTGAGTTGTATTTAGTGGACCGTGGTGGACGCGGAGGATAGGTCTCAAGGGCATATGAAAAAATGGTCTGAAAGGCCTGAAATGATCCATTGTAGCTAAAAGGCAAGACTAGATAGGGAATGCCTTTATCCATAGTGTGAGGTATCAAGCCACACACCCAGCAGTCTGTAGTATTAACTACCAGTTGGTGTTGATGCAAGAGCTGTACAAATGTATTGTTAATAAATTCTGAGCGTCGAGCTTGTTCGTGTTCAGGAAATGAGTGAAAAGAATGCATAGAAGAAACCGTAGAAGTAGTAGGATCAAGGGGAGGTACTGTAGTTACTGGCATAAAAATCAAATGTACGCCAAAGACGATTCCACCCACCAACGTTATCAAAACAATTAAAAATGTAACTGCACATTGCATTAGAAAGCATTTGCTGTGAAGTATTCTGTACAGTCTATTTCTACGAACATAAATTACATTTTCTCGTTGCAGCTCAGGAAGCTCCATCTTCTACGACCGTTCGCGACCACTGATGATGTGTACGTAGATGAAAATGCCTCTATCAGCCCTGGGAGTTCCCAGAACTAACAGAAAGATCAACCTTGTGTCTGACCCCCGCAGATTCAACTAGGCACACAGCCACGACCCTACGGCTACCCAGACGGCAAGGCAATTTTAAAACAAAAAAAACAATACAAAGTATTTAGCAAACTTCCTGGCTGGAGGCAATGTATAGAAAATTCAAATCTGAAAATAGGCAGTTTCCTGCTTTATTTGTCCATATTGCGAGGTCGCAAGTTGTATCTCAGTTTTGCAGGAGCTGTCTGATCTGGAAACAATGTATTTTCAACTGACGTTGCAATGTTCACGTTCGCAGATGGCAAATGTTCAGCGTTCAAAAGAGCAGTTTCAGGAGGAGAGTCAGAATTTGGTGAATCCGTGATCAGTTCTGCATCGCTGAAAGGTATGAACCTGGGGGCTTGTTCCGTTTCAGAGGCACCGATTCCTTTCTTTACCCAGTTGTCGTAAGGAAGTGGCAGAGGCACACGTTTGACATGTGTCGTATGGATCCAGTTTTTCCTTCCGGCCACACGAATAGCAGTTCTCGTTGCTAGTAGGACTTGGAAAGGGCCAATGAATCTGGGCTGAAGATTTTTCGTTCTTGCAAAATTTTTGATGACCACCTGATCACCCGGTTTCAGCTGATGGCCTGGACTCTCCGGTGGCTTTGGCAATGCATCGAAAACCTGTTGGTGAATAAGACTCAATTTAGCAGTCAAGTCGAAAAGGTAATCAATTAACATTGGGTATTCCAGCTGCTTGAATTCTTTTGGTCTAGGTACCCCCCAAATATTTGCAGGACGACCAAAAACGATTTCATAAGGACTAAGCCCTACTCTAGAATGTACGGTTGCTCTTGTTGATAGCAAAGCCAACGGCAATGCGTCTGGCCAGGACAAACCTGTGGATGCTTGTATCTTAGCAAGTTTCAGTTTAAGGGTGCCATTGTAACCCTCGACTAAACCCGCGGACTGGGGATGATTCGCACTATGAAACTTCTGTCTAATCCCTAGGCCGGCACACACACTCTGCATAACTTTCCCTACGAACTCACTTCCGTTATCTGACCATACAATCCGTGGCATTCCGTATCTGGGGAAGTATTCTTTAAGAAGAATTTTGGCAGTGGATAAGGCAGTATTGTCCTTTAGCGGGTATGCTTCGATCCATCTGGAGAAAGCACAAACTACCACTAGGACGTATTTCAGGTTATTACAACGATCCATGTGAATGAAGTCTAGCTGGATCACTTCAAAGGGGCAGGAAGGAGGAGCGAAGTGACCTGCAGGTGTGGGGATTCCCTTGCCAGGATTATGCATCAAGCATACCATACAATTTCTCACCACTCTCTCTGCACACTTACTAATCCCATCATTCTTCCAGACCGGAGCCAACATCTTACAAATCCCTTTTGAACTGATGTGCGCTGTTCCATGTGCCATCGTCACTACTGCAAGCACATACGCATCAGGCAACATCCAACACTGTTGTTCCGACAAGTCAATCCAACACCCACTCGAGTCCAATTTACCCGTGCTCTCTCTCCATGCAAGTTTTTCCTCCTCAGTCGCCTCTTTCTGAATTTCCTTCACGCTTTCCACTGTGTCTTCACACATTCCAGACTCAGAAATCCATTTTGCAGACGTTGCAACATACATTCTACTCATCATATTTCTAGCTGTCTGTTTTGCAGTCTCATCGGCAAAAGCATTCCCACGACCAACATCATCTGTGATTGCCTTATGAGCACTGCATTTCACAATCGCAACTTCAGTCGGCAAGGTTAGAGATTCCAACAAGTCATTAACTAGCTGACCATGTTGAATCTTAGTCCCATGGGACGTAATGAAACCTCTCTCTTTCCACAAACGGCCAAAACTATGGGCCACGCCGAACGCGTACTGACTATCTGTGAACACATTCACTCTCTTTCCCTTAGCTAAAACGCACGCTCTTGTTAGCGCGATCAATTCTGCAGCCTGGGCAGAATTCTGACTCACTCTCGCAGTCTCCACAATCGTACTCAAAGTCGTTACTGCATAAGCAGCAGTCACATCACCATTCTCCAATTTGAAGCAAGACCCATCAACATACAGCGTGCCATCTGGATCTGATAACGGAGTGTTTTTTAGATCAATACGTCCTTTGGTTTCTTCTTCAGTTTTGAAACAACAGTCGTGTGGTTCGGAATCACTCGACTCTTGGCTAGTCGGCAACAATGTTGCTGGATTCAATACATTGCATCTTTTGATCTGAATATGACTAGCTAACAGTGTCAGTTCATAACCTGATAATCTAGCACTGGTAAGGTGTTGCGTCTTGGTTCGGTTCATGAGTGTATCCACCGCATGAGGAACCATAACCACTAGCATATTGTTCATTACTAAACCAGCAGATTGTCGAATGGAAGCTGCAGCTGCGGCTGTAGCTCTCAAGCAACTAGGCAACGCTCTAGCTACTGGATCTAATGTTGATGAAAAATACGCACAAGGGCGTTGTTTATCACCAAATTTCTGCGTCAAAACACTCAATGCACAACCTTCTCTCTCGTGGACATAGAGCGTGAATGGCTTACTGTAGTCGGGTGTACCCAATACAGGTGCTGAACACAGTGCATTTCGTAATTCAGAAAAACTCTGCTGACATTCTGCAGACCATGGTACCGGACTCGGAACACCTTTCCCAGTCAAGGCTACCAATGGTTTTGCTAAAAGAGAAAAATTTGGGATCCATTGCCTACAATATGAGGTAATACCTAAAAAGGCACGTACTTCTCTCTGCGTGCTAGGAACATTCATCTGTGTAATTGCTTTTATTCTCTCTGGGGTCAACTTCCTTCCCTCCTTTGACAAGAGATGACCTAGGTAGGTCACTTCTTGGCAGCAGTATTGCATTTTTGAAGGTGACACCTTGTGATTCAAATCTGACAAGTGATGCAATAAAGAAATCGTAGCTGTTTTGCAAGTTTCCTTGTCATCAGCAGCCACTAGAAGATCATCGACATATTGTATTAAAGCAGAACCAAGAGGAAGTACGAAGGAATCTAACTGGCTTTTTAATGCTTGACTGTAAATGGATGGGCTTTCACAATAGCCTTGTGGAGCGCGTTTAAACCTGAAGCTTCGTCCTCCTAGAGAGAAACCGAAGATATCTCTGCTTTCTTCGGCTATCGGAATGCTGAAAAAGGCATTTTTCAAGTCGACAACCGAAAACCATGCTGCTGTAGCAGGAATCAACGTTAACAATGCAGTAATGTCTGGTACCACAGGAAACTGTGGAATCACAATTTTATTAACCTCTCTGAGATCAATTACAAACCTATATACTGGAGGTTTTGTAGGGTCAGTTCGTTTCAAAATAGGCAGTACAGGACTATTACAGACATTACCTCTGGTTTCTTCTATAACGTCTTTCTCAATCAGATCATGCACTATCAGTAGGAGCGCACGCTCACCTTCACTAGAGATTCTGTATTGTGGAATTCGTGGAAGTTTGACATTTGCTTTCAAAGTTACTACATAGGGTGGAATTTCCAATAGACCTACATCATTAGGACCAGTCGCCCAAAGAGTATCAGGGAGTGAACGCAGCTCTGGTGGGAGCGCATCCATCGACAAGTACATCGGAGAGATTATTCTTTTACCCAACGTAAGCTGTACTCCTGCTGGAGAACAGTACAATGTCGCGTACAGGCGTTTTAACAAGTCTAAACCAAGCAGATTTTCGTTACAACCTGTCGTCAAAATCAGGGGTGCTTTCAATTGACAGGGTCCAACAGAAATAGACAAAGGACCAGAAACAGGGTTGTGAACAGGGGCGCCCGAAAAACCTACCGAAACGTTTGTTGAGCCAGACAAAGGTGCGCCAGGGAGTTTCGCATGTATGATAGAACTTTTTGCTGCACCAGTATCCAACAGAAACGGTTCGACTATACCTGATGTTGCTACTGCGACATAAGGCCCACTCTGATCTACTGGAACTGATACTACTCCCTCTCTTTGTCCATGGCTGTCCTAGTACTCACTTTGCTGAACTTCCTCACTAGCTTCATAATAGTCTTCAACATGATATTGTGGAGACCTATTCTGTTGGGCAGATTGTCCATTTCGCTGGTCGAAATAATTAGAAGGGCGATCACTCGTCTGCGGAGGCATAGCACCTCGTCCTCGACCTCTAGAGTTTTGCATAGAACTACCACGACCTCTCTGAGCTGCCGCAGCATTATTTTGTGCCCGAACTGGACACTCATTTTTGTAATGACCTTCCACTTTGCAATAAGCACATTGATTCCATTGGTATTGTGGTCTTTGAAAATTATATTCCGTTCTTTGATATGACCCTTGCTGCATATTAGTCTGATTCGTGCGAGGCGGATAAGCTTGCTGTAAAAGTACTTTAGTTTTTAAATCTTTCGTCTTTTTATCTGATTTTTCCTTCTCTTCTTTATCCCTATTTTCATAGTACTGGGCAGTCGCAAGTATTTGCGCAGTCGTAGAGACAGCCCACGCACTTTCAGAATTCTTTAATTTACCACTAAGTTCTGGCAACAGATTGTGCACAAATTTATCAACAAATAATCTCTGGCCTCCTTCTGTGCTCATATCCTGACCACTATGATCCACGAAAGTCTCCTCGAATCTTGTGAAAAAGTCTGAGACGCTTTCGTCTTTCTTTTGTTTGCACGCGGACAATTTGTCCCAGTTAACGCGTAATGCTGGCATCAAGGTTTTCATTAAATCGATTATTCTACCAGGCAAATTAGCAATTAGGGGTTCTGGTTTGGAACCACCTATTTGTTGACCATCCGCTGCAATTATAGCTGCCCAGTCACCACCTAGGGCAACTGGATGATTCTCTTTACGAATTTTAGCCCAAATTGGTTGCGGTACTACATTACCAAATAGCAGATCTATGTCAGCAAGATTCAATACACAAGCGTCAACCGTTTGAGCCAACTCTTTGTAGTACCCTGCAGGATTTTTACGCGGATCTGGCAAGGCCTGTTTCACTGCTAATACTTCAGCTCGCTTCCATGGAATATGTATCCATACTCTCTGGAATTGGGCCGGAGCGGCTGCAATACCAAGGTTTACATTAGCTTGCACAGCTTCACGCCAAATTGGTGGAACCTCTCTCATTGGGTATTGACGATTTTGTTTCGTACTGCGTTTCCCTAACTCTCTTGGTGAACGAAGGGATGAGTCGGTTCTATAACTTAGAACCAGTTCCATCGCTTCTTTTATATTTTGTCCAACTATCATACCTGCAGCAAACTCTTTCTGAACATTAATTAATTCTTCTAGATTTGATTCAGGGTCATCCTCTTCCAATTCCTCACGTAGAAGGAAACACATTTCATCGAACACATATCGTTGTGTCGGTTCATTCCATTGCATAAATGTATCTAATACATCTTGTACATTATATCTTCCAACTTTCGAAACCCATCTAAGAGCAGTGGAATCTAATATTCCTCTTTCTTCAGTACTGGGAAGCTGACTACGCCTCTGCACAGAGTCAGAGGTAGGAGTCTTAATCAGAGTTTTATAGAAGGGAGATAGAATATTGGAGACAGAATCAGTGATTCTCCGACGAACAGAAAGCGGAGTCATAATATTAGCAGAAGCAGTAAATAGAGTAGCAGTTGGAACAGATAGATTAGGAACAGTAGGAGTAGCAGGAAAAATAGCTTGTGAAGTAGCAGGTGTGAGCGACACAGGCATAGGTAAAGAAGCCGGCAACCCTAGAAGAGGGGTTGTCGAAGGAACATTAATATTGACCACAGGAGGTACAGGAACTTGATTCAGGGGAGCGGGAACAGGGACACCAGGTTGTCCAGCAACCGGTAATTGAACATTCGGTATAGGTGGAGCCGTAGCACCCTGTGCATACGGTGGGGGTGATCGTAACAAGTAAGACAACAGGGGATCCTTTTCAGGGTCCTCTACTATCTTAGTCGTACTCGTTGGCAAAGCAGGATAGCACTTGTCTATCGCTAAATTACGCTCTCTATCGGCCACCTCCATCGCTTTCTCAGACTCGTTGAGTTGCAGCTGCCTAGCAGACTGTTCTAAAGTCAACTCTTGCTCTTTCTGTTCTTTCTTCAATTTTTTAATTTCTCTCTGTTTAGATTCTTTTCGCCAATAACGGAAAGAATCAAACATTGCCGGCCGGGCTTTCTTCTTAAACAACCTTCTTTCTAGATTATCGAGAACTTCAGGTTCAAAACTACCATGTAGTGGCCAACTAAGGACACCATCTTTCTCTGTGAAGCGGATCCATACCTCATTATAAGAGATAGGGCCCACACCAAATTTGCAATATAGATCATAAAGGGGAGTTCCAATCGGAGGAACCAAACACGAGTCCTCCAACTGGGAATCACTGTTGCAACTAAAACAAGACAACATACAATTTTTCCGACTTACCATTTTATAATCCGGAACACAAAACAAACAAGACACAAACAGAAAAGATGCGCACTCGAACCAAGAACTTAGGCCTACCAGAACTGACAAATGTATCGATACCTGAACTGAACAGAATGATTATCGTAACCAGAATAACCAGTGATAATCTTACAGAACTGAACTGAACTGAGAACTAAAAGGATTATTCAAACAGGAGCAACCCTCACAAAATACTTAACTGAGGTACTGAAGACGTCACCAAGGAGAAACCCGTCACGTCTCGCCGTACTAAGGACTGCACCTCGGGTCCAAGACAGGGCGACGGTCAAGGCAACGGACCACTGCAGCCGTCTGAACGGGAACCCTCGTGGAAGAGAACGTCGGGGCCACTTTTGCGATATGCCGGGATCGATGAAGTGGGGCGCCTCCCTCTGAAATCTTCACACGAAGCTCCTCGAACTCTTCAGGCTTTTGGACCGGTACCGAATGACGTCGCCCCACGTTGGGCGCCAATTGGAGTTCTGGACTTTTTGGTTCCGTCCAGAGGTGTCAGGGACAACACCCGAAGACCCCGGAGTTCAACCTGTCTCGGTGCACAAACAAACAGAAACACGGGCTTCTCGATGGTGGCGTCAAAGACCAAAGGTTTATTACTGCAGGGACACAGAAGTCACAGAAACTGCACACGGGCAGTGTCTAGGAGCCTGTTCAATTTGTACAAAGAGGGTTGTTCCTTATATACCAAATATTCTGCTCGGGGCAAATTCTTTACATGTTACCACAGTTCTAAACATTCGTGTCTTAAACAATAAATATTGGCGTTTGTACAGGAATCGTCAACAGTATCTGATGTCAAAACATTACGAATGAGGGGTTCCCACTAGTCCATCATAATCCCATGTCAATTCTTCCTTCAAGACCCGGACCGCCTCATCGTAAATTTCGTTACCTCCCCCTAATAAAGGCCCAGAAGGAAAGGAGCAGAGCCAGGTGTGGAAGATAGAAAGACAGGGTAAGAGATGTTTGTGGGTCGTAAATGGGCACGGTTACCAGCTTCGGCCGCCTAATCATGATCAGGCCAACGAACACAAGAACCAGTATAGCAGGACTGGCCTCAGGCTGGGGAGGCAGTTCTTGCCGAGTCATGCTGCTACAGCGTTGCTGGCCTAAGGTGCACGTGTCACTCGCAAGGTGAATCGCCGGCTAAAGCCTACGTGTCCTTAAATGAAAAGAGGTCATTGCGTGTCCATTGACTATGTGAGGGCGAGGAATACAAAATGGCTCCCGTGTTCTAAGATGGATGCCACGGGTAGAACAGAAATGTGTTTGTAACTGGAGTGCTCTTGCTCGTAGCATAGCGAAAACATCAGGATATACTAAATGGATCATTTGCGGTTCACTGATACCGAAATTATGTATTTACGACAATGTTTACAAACACGAATAAAATCGTCACGGAACCTCACCTTTGAGCAATTGATGGCACTTTTTCCTCAGACTGCCTTGGTATATTCAAATATATGCCAAAGACAGAAATGGAGGTGGTCGAACCAATTTTGTCCACAAATTGAGAAATAGAGGAAGCATGTAAACAAATCTGTTTCAGCTTACATGAGAGACCATGGAATGGGCTCCCTGTACAACAATAACTTGCGTTACTACATGCAAGATATCTACAGAGGAGATGGAGTTCACTTCTCAGATGAGGGCAACAGAGTTTTCACTCTGAATTTAAGACTGTGCATTGGTACCTACTTATAAGTACCTAAATGTACCATAAACCCAAAAGCTCTTCTCAGAGCTACCCTACATCTGATCACTCACAATTATTATTTTACTCTAACTTTTTTCACTAATTTTCAAGAAAGTACGCTCCCCAGAACGCTTCCCGGTTCGCGAACCGGGCGCACTCCACGCAAAAAAACTAAAAAAACAGTATATTTTTTTTTGCCCTGCGAGACCCTTTCAAAGCCTCCACATCAAACCTAGGGGGTCAGGGACGATCTACTATGCCCCCTTATGGTCATTTGCCCCTTCGCTTTGGCCTCCTCTTGTCTCTCGATCCTACCGAGAGACAAGATGGCGGCCGCTACGGACTGTTTGGAATGTTTACAGACGCCGAAAAACCAATCAGCTTCGCAAACCTCCGTAACGCGAAAAGTACGCTGTTACAGATATATATCTTTTTTTGAACGTTAATTTCTCAAAATCCACTGGAGCACATATATTGAGACCTAGCAAAGGCACATCGGGCTACCAGTCCCTACAATTTTGCCAAGTTTCGTGCAAATCCATTCAGCCGTTCGATTATTATTATTTTATTTTTTTTTGCCCCGCGGGGCCCTTTTAAAACCTCCACATCAAACGTAGGGGGTCAGCGAGGATCTACTATTCCCCCTTATGGTCATTTGCCCCTTCGCTTTGGCCTCCTCTTGTCTCTCG
>NC_136063.1:1497486212-1497491212 GCF_964261635.1 Lissotriton helveticus | reverse complement strand
GCCAGGATGCCCCCCCAGCCCTGGGTCCGTCCCTGGGTCTGCCGCGTGGCAGGATAGGGTCAGGGAGGGCCCGGGCCTGGGGTCCCCGTCCCAACCGGCCTGCCGCACTGCCCCGGGATGGCAGGGGTTCCGTTGTGCCCGGGGAGCCTGGCTGGGTTCAGGAGCTCAGGACGGGGCACTGTCCTGGGTCCTGCCGCGTGGCAGGGTGCCCGTGACGGGGTCCGGAGGGCCCGGGAAGGCTTCTCCTGCACCTCGGGGCCTGGGAACCCCGGTGGGGTCCAGGGGCCCCGCTGGGCCCCAGGTGGGGTGCTCCGGCCCACGGCCCTGTCCTCCGGCCTAGGGCCCTGTCCCCCAGCCTGCCGCACTGCCATAGTCCCGGGGCGGGGTTTTGTGGTGCCCGGGGAGCCTCCCCGTGCTTGGCTGCCTTCAGGAGCTCCGCCCGGGGCCCCTGAGGGCCCCTGGGAGGGTGGCCTCCCCAGCCAGGGTCCGTCCTGGGTCCTGCCGCGTGGAAGGGTGCCTGGGACAGGGTCCGGAGGGCCCGGGGTAGGCTTCCCCTGCGTCTCCAGGCCTGGGAGCCCTGGCTGTGTCCAGGGGCCCTGCCGGGCCCCAGGTTGCATGCTCGCGCCCAGGGCCCTGTCCCCCCGGCCTGCCGCACTGCCAAAGGCCCGGGACGGGGGTTCTGTGGTGCCCGGGGAGCCTCCCCTTGCTCGGCTGGCTTCAGGAGCCCCGTCCGGGGACCCTGAGGGCCCCGGGGAGGGTGGCCTCCCCACCCGGGGCTCCGTCCTGGGTCCTGCCGCGCGGAAGTGTGCCCGGGACGGGGTCAGGAGGGTCAAGGCTGCTTCCCTTTCGTGCCCGGCCATCTGGTCGCCCAGATCCCCTCGGCCATCTGGTTGCCCGGATCCCATCGGCCATCTGGTCGTCCGCAATGCTTTCCTATGGGGCGAACAGATGGCCGCACTTCCCTGGAAGTCCCGATGAGGTGCCATTCGCCTCCCGGATCCCAGCGAGGGCTCCAGGAGGTCGGGTACTTTCGCGCCTTGGGTCCCCTGAGCCTCGCGGTGAGCACTTGTTCCCAGAAAGAGGGGTAGCCTTCCTCCGGATTACTAGGGACAAGGTACTCTGGGACCCCTCACGGCCTAGCAGTCCTCAGCCGGCAGCAGGCTGGGCCAGGATGCCGCCCCAGCCCCGGGTCCGTCCCTGGGCCTGCCGCGTGGCAGGAAGCCCTGGATGGGGTCCGGGAGGGCCCGGAGAGGCGTCCCCTCCGCCTCCGGGCTCCCGGCTGGGGCCAGGGCGCCCCTCCGGGCCCCGGGTCAGGTGCTCCAGCTCTGGGCCCCGTCCCCCAGCCTGCCGCACTGCCAAAGGCCCAGGACGAGGTTACGTGGTGCCCGGGGAGCCTCCCCTTGCTCAGCTGGGTTCAGAAGCTCCGTTCAGGGCCCCTGAGGGGCCCCGGGGAGGGCAGCCTCCCCACCCGGGGCTCCGTCCTGGGTCCTGTCGCGTGGCACAGTGCCTGGGACGGGGTCTGGAGGGCCCGGGGTAGGCTTCCCCAGCGCCTCCAGGCCTGGGAGCACCGGCTGGATCCAGGGGCCCTGCCGGGCATCGGGTCAGGTGCTCGGGGTCAGGGCCCTGTCCCCCCGGCCTGCTGCACTGCCAAAGGCCCGGGACGGGGGTTCCGTGGTGCCCGGGGAGCCTCTCCTTGCTCGGATGGCTTCAGAAGCCCCGTCCAGGTCCCCTGAGGGCCCCGGGGAGGGTGGCCTCGCCACCCGGGGCTCCGTCCTGGGTCCAGCCGTGTGGCAGGGTGCCCGGGACGGTGCCCGGGACTGGGTCCGGAGGGTCCAGGCGGCTTCCCTTTCGTGCCCGGCCATCTGGTCGCCCAGATCGCCTCGGCCATCTGGTCGCCCGCAATGCTTTCCTATGGGGTGACCAGATGGCCGGACTTCCCTGGAAGTCCCGATGAGGTGCCATTCGCCTCCGGGATCCCAGCCAGGGCTCCAGGAGGTCAGGCACATTCGCGCCTAGGGTCCCCTGAGCCTCACGGTGCGCACTTGATCCCATAACGAGGGTAAGCCTTCCTCCGGAATACTACGGACAAGGTACTCTGGGACCCCTCTCGGCGTAGCGGTCCTCAGCCGGCAGCTGGATGGGCCAGGATGCCGCCGCAGCCCCGGGTTCGTCCCTGGGTCTGCCGCGTGGCAGGATGCCCTGGATAGGGTCCAGGAGGGCCCTGGCCTGGGGTTCCCGTCCCCCGGCCTGCCGCACTGCCAAAGGCCCAGGACGGGGTTACGTGGTGCCCGGGGAGCCTCCCCTTGATCAGCTGGGTTCAGAAGCTCCGTTCTGGGCCCCTGAGGGGCCCCGGGGAGGGCGGCCTCCCCACCCGGGGCTCCGTCCTGGGTCCTGCCACGTGGCAGGGTGCCTGGGACGGGGTCTGGAGGGCCCGGGGTAGGCTTCCCCAGCGCCTCCAGGCCTGGGAGCACCGGCTGGATCCAGGGGCCCTGCCGGGCATCGGGTCAGGTGCTCGGGGTCAGGGCCCTGTCCCCCCGGCCTGCTGCACTGCCAAAGGCCCGGGACGGGGTTCCGTGGTGCCCGGGGAGCCTCTCCTTGCTCGGATGGCTTCAGAAGCCCCGTCCAGGTCCCCTGAGGGCCCCGGGGAGGGTGGCCTCGCCACCCGGGGCTCCGTCCTGGGTCCAGCCGTGTGGCAGGGTGCCCGGGACGGTGCCCGGGACTGGGTCCGGAGGGTCCAGGCGGCTTCCCTTTCGTGCCCGGCCATCTGGTCGCCCAGATCGCCTCGGCCATCTGGTCGCCCGCAATGCTTTCCTATGGGGTGACCAGATGGCCGGACTTCCCTGGAAGTCCCGATGAGGTGCCATTCGCCTCCGGGATCCCAGCCAGGGCTCCAGGAGGTCAGGCACATTCGCGCCTAGGGTCCCCTGAGCCTCACGGTGCGCACTTGATCCCATAACGAGGGTAAGCCTTCCTCCGGAATACTACGGACAAGGTACTCTGGGACCCCTCTCGGCGTAGCGGTCCTCAGCCGGCAGCTGGATGGGCCATGATGCCGCCGCAGCCCCGGGTTCGTCCCTGGGTCTGCCGCGTGGCAGGATGCCCTGGATAGGGTCCAGGAGGGCCCTGGCCTGGGGTTCCCGTCCCCCGGCCTGCCGCACTGCCAAAGGCCCAGGACGGGGTTACGTGGTGCCCGGGGAGCCTCCCCTTGATCAGCTGGGTTCAGAAGCTCCGTTCTGGGCCCCTGAGGGGCCCCGGGGAGGGCGGCCTCCCCACCCGGGGCTCCGTCCTGGGTCCTGCCACGTGGCAGGGTGCCTGGGACGGGGTCTGGAGGGCCCGGGGTAGGCTTCCCCTGCGCCTCCAGGCCTGGGAGCCCCGGCTGGATCCAGGGGCACTGCCGGGCCCCGGGTCGGGTGCTCGGGGTCAGGGCCCTGTCCCCCCGGCCTGCCGCACTGCCAAAGGCCCGGGAGGGGGGTTCCGAGGTGCCCGGGGAGCCTCTCCTTGCTCGGCTGGCTTCAGGAGCCCCGTCCAGGTCCCCTGAGGGCCCCGGGGAGGCTGGCCTCCCCAACCGGGGCTCCGTCCTGGGTCCAGCCGGGTGGCAGGGTGCCCGGGACGGTGCCCGGGACCGGGTCCGGAGGGTCCAGGCAGCTTCCCTTTCGTGCCTGGCCATCTGGTCGCCCAGATCGCCTCGGCCATCTGGTCGCCCGCAATTGATTGATTGATTGTGGGTTTCTAAAGTGTTAGAATCGACTTCCGAAGGAGTATTTCTGCGCTGTAGACCGCTGGGGAACCCGTCCTGGCATTCCCTGTCAGATGGTCCCTACTGGGTATCTCCAAAGTGAAATCAGGCATCCCCGGCGTATGTGGGGGGCCGTTGTGGAGAT
The DNA here is from genome assembly GCF_964261635.1 of Lissotriton helveticus. NCBI lineage: Eukaryota > Metazoa > Chordata > Amphibia > Caudata > Salamandridae > Lissotriton > Lissotriton helveticus. The sequence continues at coordinate 1,497,487,331 of NC_136063.1, read as the reverse complement.
GAGGCAAGCTAATGCCCAGAGTTGCCGAGTGTGATCCCTAGTTAGAGTAGGCACCGAGGCGAGAATTATCGAGTCCGTTGACTCTGGTCCAAGACCCTGCCGCGTCGGGAATTGAACCCTGGTCCTGGGCCGTCCTCCGCTCCCGGGTCTGCCGCCTCTAACCAGTGAGCCACACCACTTCTCCACAATGCTTTCCTATGGGGCGACCAGATTGCCGGACTTCCCTGGAAGTCCCGATGAGGTGCCATTTGCCTCCGGGATCCCAGCCAGGGCTCCAGGAGGTCGGGCACATTCGTGTCTAGGGTCCCCTGAGCCTCGCAGTGCGTACTTGTTCCGATAAAGAGGGGTAGCCTTCCTCCGGATTACTACGGACAAGGTACTCTGGGACCCCTCTCGACCTAGCGGTCCTCAGCCGGCAGCTGGACGGGCCAGGATGCCGCCCCAGACCAGGGTCCGTCCCTGGGTCTGCCGCGTGGCAGGATGCCCTGGATAGGGTCCGGGAGGGCCCTGGCCTGGGGTCCCGGTCCCCCCCGGCCTGCTGCACTGCCCGGGACGGCGGAGGTTCAGTTGTGCCCGGGGAGCCTGGCTGGGTTCAGGAGTTCCATCTGGGGCTCCGTCCTGGGTCCTGCTGCGTGGCAGGGTGCCGTGACGGGGTCCTGAGGGCCCGGGGAGGCTTCTCCTGCGCCTCGGTGCCTGGGAACCCTGGTGGGGTCCAGGGGCCCTGCTGGGCCCCGGGTTGGGTGTTACGGCCCAGGGCCCAGTCCCCCGGCCTAGGGCCCTGTCCCCCGGCCTGCCGCACTGCCAAAGGCCCAGGAAGGGGGTTCCGTGCTGCCCGGGGAGCCTCCCCTTGCTTGGCTGGCTTCAGGAGCCCCGTCCGGGGCCCCTGAGGGCCCCGGGGAGGGTGGCCTCCCCACCCGGGGCTCCATCCTGGGTCCTGCCATGCAGCAGGGTGCCCGGGACGGGGTCTGGAGGGTCCAGGTGGCTTCCCTTTTGTGCCCGGCCATCTGGTTGCCCAGATCCCCTCGGCCATCTGGTTGCTCGGATCCCATCGGCCATCTGGTCGCCCGCAATGCTTTCCTATGGGGCGACCAGATGGCCGCACTTCCCTGGAAGTCCAGA